>NC_087475.1:78152041-78455071 GCF_036417665.1 Passer domesticus
TACTAGCAATTGAATTATTTTATGCTTGTAAACTCAGATTTCCTGAAATTTTAAATTGGAAAAAAAGCCCTCATGAAATATTACTAAGTAGTGGTGGATAAAGAACTTAAAATAAGGTACCATTAGGCCCTTTCTAAGATCAATCCAGTTTCCATGGAAAATATGTGTATTATTCTCTTAAGGATTATATTTACAGAACAGATGGTCTAGCTACATAGCATAGAATCTGACCTGGGTAAACTCTGCTCTCACATATAGTTTTTCTGGGGCCTTGTTGATGTAACCATCAGGGTTTTTTGCATGTGTATGTTTTCAAAGTGTCTGAGAAACAGCACAGGATGAATTGTGACCCACAAGAATATTTCTTCCATTGCATGATGCTAATATGTATTTTGTGCCCTAAAGCAAGATAGGAGGTTGTGCAAAAATATATCAAAATATGTGTGCAGTGTGAATAGCATTTAACTGTGTTGGAAGATCAATGCATCGAGCATGTCTAAGAGCAGGAACATATGGAATAGTTCCTCAGAAAAGAAAAAGTGGTAGTCAGCAAACCTTAGTAAAATCAGAACAGGGAACACAGCTGGCCTTCTTTCTGCCTCTTTGAGTTACATGCATTGCAGGAAATAGGAGAAAAAGACACACCCTCCTCTCTTCTAGTAAAGGAACTTATACTTTTTCTGCCTTTTTCTGCCTTTTTCTGCCTTTTTCTGATCTGCAGAAAAGCAATAAAGGAAGGGAAGGCATCTCAAAGACTTCCCTGTGATTTACATGCCCTACACAGGCAGTATCTGACCTTTCATTTGGCTAGATGTGCATTGATTAGGACTGAATCTCATTAAGACACAATCTAGTGAGGGTGGTGCAAGAGAAAATATAATATTGATTAAAAAATAAAATAATCCTCCTCTCTCTCTCACTCTCCTGACTGCCTTAGTTCATAATTAGCCTTCTCATCTAGCTTTCCTCCTACATGTTATGTAGCTGTCAGTCTGACAGGAAGCCAGATCACAAGAATGTAATTAGAAATTTCAAATTAGCAATCAAGCACAGACATGGGATGGATGAACCTGCATCATGCCCAGTATGTCATTTGACTGAAGTGTGATCACAGTAATGTGAGTTAAAGACTTTTATTTCAACATAAAAATATAAATTAAGCTATTATGCTTATGCTTCAGTTTAAGAATTGCATCACATTTTTCTTATACAGGATGGCCATGAGAATCAGCTGATATGCATCACCACAGATAAGCTAAATTTTGCCCTAAAGTCTAAGACTGAAAAGATTATTTCTGTTCACTGTGTGAATATTTTACAGAGAAAGTATTAAAAGGCAAATTTGGCCAAAATTGTCTCTGTGTTAGAGCTGTAGAAAGGAATTGAATCAGAATGACAGCATTCTCCTTTCTCTTCCTTTTCATATTTTAGAAAGGGTACCATGATAAAGGTTCAGAAGTAATGTGACAATACCAGGCTATTCCAAAGCTAAATCCAGGCTTTCTAAAAAGTGATGGCAGCAACAACAGTGTTTAAGTGAGTTTAAATTAGCTTTGCTCAAGTGTTATTTGAGACTAGAAGCATCTGTTTTGGGATTTACAAGATTTTCAAGTTCTAATATAACAATTATCATTGTATTTATTCTGGTTCTAACTTAATTGTTGGCAATTTTTTTTGAGGGCTCTTTATAGTAAAAAACCAAAAAACAAACAAGTAGCAGATTTGTTGTATTAGCAAGGTAATTTTCTTTCTGATAGAAGAATTAATTTGAGCTGACCTATTAAAACCATGACTGGTTTACTGTTTGGGCTCTTCATAATGATCAGCCACTGAGAAATGAGCCCAGAAAGCCACAGTAAGCAACTTCAGCTGGCGTGTGCCACCACTGAGTTCACTGAAGTGGTGCACTTCTGCTCTCTGCCAAGATCTGGGCAAAGCTCAATGTTCAATAAGTTTTATTTCTATTGACCATTTAATAGATTGCTGTGTTTCTGTGTCCATAACCCAGAGTTTCAAAGGAGTTGTTCAGTGTTATGTGATCCTCCTAAAAGGTTTTAATCAAAGCCAGCAGCTCACCCTGGTTCATTTGGTAACAGAGAAACAGCAATCCGCCTTTGAAGAAAAGGTGCTGGAGACAAATCAGAAACTAAAATGATGGAGTCTGGGAGAGGAAATATGAGTTTCAAAGCTTCCATTGGGACTTATACTTTGCTTGGCCCTGTGAAAACAGAAGGAAAAATTTCACAAAAACTTTCAGAAATGTAGCTTTTTCTTTCCATCCTCAGCTCTTATACTGTGGGGACTTCTGGTGCCAGTAAAATTTAAACCCAATAAAATTTTAGTAAAGAAAAGAAATAATGAAAAAAAGTCTTACTATTACTTGATTAATACAGTGTAATACATACATTGAGAAGGAGCAGTAAATTTAAAGGTCTTTAGAGGAACACAATGAATGTATTACTTAGAGTTTCATTTTACCTGCTGTGGTATTAAAAACACCCTGTTCGACCCAAATCTTACTGAAACTCTGTTCAGATGTTTGTTTCCTCTTTTACATTTTCCCCCATCACCACAAGGGATCAGGAGTTCTTTTATGCCTCCTGTGTGGCATTTTAAGAGAAGAGCCCTGCACCTAGGGCTTCTACTCCTATCTCATACTTCAGACCATTTCTTCAGGCCCAGTCATTTAGAAGAGATAATAGCTCTGGATCTGAGGGTGCTACTCCCAGACCTTTTATGTTCTTTTAGTCAAAATTTCTGTGTCTTTCTTAAAATTCTGATAGAGACAGACATCAGCGAGGATCTCCTTTGAGAAGTACATAATAAAATCCACTGTCAAATTCACATGAAGGAGTTCCTATAGATCATTCTATGCTCCATTTAACAATGTTGTTAGCATGTCATTAGAATATAATTTTTAATTTTGAGGTTAGTGTGTAACTTTCTTTATGGAAATTAACAAAGTATAAAAGAAAATTTGTCATTTATTTTCTTCCTACACTCACTTAGATCTGGAAAAACTGGAACACCAACTTTAGCAGGTATGAAGAAAGCACAGCGCGCAAAATTGTAAGTACTTTCTGGGAAATCCAATAGGAAAATATGCACCTGTAGGATCTGAGAAAAGAAAAATGTAGGTGAATCTATTCTTAGTGCTGAGGAGGTAATTAATAAAATAGTTATTTGGTTTCTGTGCAAAGGCTGACACAAATACTACAAAAAATATTTGAAAAAGTCAACTTCTTTATGTCATAGTTTAATGTTGAGAATGAATTTTAAAAAAGTAGAAATTCCATTTCTCTCAAGGAGAATAAGCATTAAATTTAGTAAGCAGAAACATTACCCTGAGGACAGACTGAAACTCCAAAATGAGTTACATATCAAACACAAACTAATGCCTTATGCCAGATATTTTTTATGCAGAAGCTGAAAAAAAAAGAACCCTAACATCAAAGAAAGGAGAAAAATGCTGATTTAACACACAAGTTTAATTATTTTTGAATACTATATTCACAGTTTGCAGGACCTGCCAAAACAGGAAAGTCCTCCCTCTCTCCTTCATCTTGTTTTTGTTTGTTTGTTGTTATGAGGTGTTTAAAAGTTTTACACAGAGTTCCTATTTATTGTATGCAGTAATTTTGAATCAAACATGTTTCCATATTCAGAAATGCTGATGGGCTTAAACCTTTTACAAGAAAGGTTAAGATACACAATATGAGATTTTGATAGTTAAATTATTTCAAGAAAGTATGTGTGCTAGTCAAGTAATTTGATCTCTGGTTCAGTGTATTGTTCTAAATATAGACAGATATATACAAATGAAAATGCAAATTTGGTATTTCTGGCACTAGCTTGGGTTTACATCGGACACCTCCTCACAGACTTAATTACCATCTCTAGTAATTTGTCAGCTTTTCAAACCTTTTCATTTACAGTTGTTTAGGTGCCAGCATACTAGGTGGCTGATGTAGATTTACCTCTGACTGAAACATCAATAGCAGCAGCTCCTATTTTGCAGAACTGATATCCTGCATCTCTGTGCTTCCCTGACATAACCTCTTTTTCTGACCAGCAGTATTTTCTGACTGCATTTCAGTACTTTCACCTTTGACTCTTCACCTTATTATCCGGAGTACCAACAACCAGAGAATACACTGAACAGGGATAGCAAGGTGAGACTAGAAGAGAAGGTCTGATGTCCTGACATTGTGTGTGGCACTGCCACAGCTGGTGAAACACTAGTGGTGACACAGCAGGGACAAATTTGCAGTTTGAAAGAGAGCTCCTGCCACACCCTCCCAGTCCCCAATGACAGGTGCAACCCCCTGAGGTTGCGACATAAGCCATTTTCCCTGTGGGAGAGACACTGGTTGAAACCCGAGTCACCTGCTGAAGGAGCTGTAGGAGAAGGTGAGCAAACTGTACACCATCAAGAAGGGATGAGCATGGAATTGAGGGATCCTTTGGCAGGACCTGAACCCCATATTGTGTCAAGGAGTCACAGGTAGAAGCTGGTCCTGAGCAAGTAGAGGATGCAGGATGCCAGGAAGAAGAAAGCCAGAAGTTTGAAACTTTGGTGACAGAAGGAAAAGCTCTTTCCCCATTTTGCAGTTATATGTTGACAGAGTAGATATAAAGCTCTGACAAAAGAAAAGAAGGTACAAGTTTTTTTTTCACAGCATAATGAGGAAATGTCTGAACTTTGACCTGGATTTGGATCAGATATTTTGAAAAATTATCTTCCAACATGAATTGTTCTAATTGTTCTATTGATTCCAGTCAATGATTCTGACACCAGTATCTTTGAAATTTTCAAACTGCAGTCACAGATCAATATCCAGGACAATTTGAAGGAAATGTATCCTACTTGACTGACTGTGGCAGTGTCAACATTCCTGGAAACTCTGGGCTTGGTGTTTCCATACTGCATTACCCACTCTTCTTCCAGCAGTTATTACGTGACTTCATCCACAGAGCTAAGCATTCCAATCTCATTTTCTGACATTTCAGGACACATCTCACTACGCCAACAATTATATCCTGCTCCCATTTTATGTTTAATAACTATCAGCTTTTTCTGTCATTATAATAGTGTGAGGTTGGAGCAATAAACATGTTGTTTCTAATTTTTGTTATAAATGCTTCTTTTTTTATAGCACTAATAGTTCTTTGCAAACAGTGCTCTGAATCTTCTTTCATTATGTGCCTTTAAACCAGTTAAATTATTGGAATTATCTGGAATTATTTTAAATATCACGGCCTCAATCAGTGATGTTCATTCAGATTCCATGAAGAACATCTAATGAGAAGGAAACAATTTACCTTTTCTTTCACCTGTGAAATAGTCTAATTTTGGAACATGTTAAAACAATCTGAGTACATTAAAGAGTAACCATGTCCCCATAATTAAAATGAGCATTTGCTTATTGCCACACCCCAGATTCTTTGAGAATTCCTCCACAGTAGGTATGGTAGCTTTTGTCTTTTTCCATCTGAAGCTCTACATCACATATCCCCAGAGAACTTTGTATTACCAGAAAATGAGAAGGAAAATAAAGACATCTGGTTTATGGGATCTGGGGTCTGCCAGTTGGCCTATGAATCATCTGTTCTGGGAATGGTGTCAATCCATCTTGTTTGATACTCTAATAGTTTATACCTGTTCAAATACAGTCTTTAGAGAATTTAATCCTCATTTAATATGACAAGAATTCAGAATATATGTGGAAACAATCAACTACTCAAAGGAACTAAAACTTCTATTTTGACTTCATTGTTCCTATTTATTTATCTATTTGCTATTATGTAAATATTTTGCAACTACCAAAATATGCATTCAGAATACTATGACTTTTTTTTTTTTTTTAGGAAAAATTGCATAGAAATGAACAAAAACATTGCAATGAGTGAAATTATTTTTTTTGAAAATTTTTAACTTTCTTTTAAAGTGATACATTCACACAATCATTTTTGTTTCTCATAAGCTGTATTTTAAAACAGAATATTATTCAGCTGCAGAATTTCAATTAAAGTAGTAAAATTTTTAAGGTTTAAACATTTTAGTTAACTTTTTACTAAAAATTGAAATATTTGGGGATAATTTTTTGCCTGAAATAGACACTTCACATACTTTCAATAAACACATATCCCTGCTGCTGAAATCAGACCATTTGTATTGTAAACAACATATTTGCAAGGAAATTAGCAGATTTTTTATTTGAAGCAGCATATTTTTGGTAATTCCAATAGCTTTATCCAGTCCCATTATTTTTCAAAACCAATGCACTCCAATTTATGTCATGATTCTTTTTACCATGTTCATTTTTCAATCTAATATGTTCAACTAAAATAGTAGATACCATATGTAGAAGTAAATACTTTCACATCAAAACCACTGAAAGTTAAATTTATTGACTTCCTTTTAGTAAAATCTTTAAGTGTAAAAAGTCAGGTGAAGTTTTATATGTCTTAGAGCTTCATTATTTTCACATGACCCTTAGTCATTTCAATGAATCCATATTTACTAGTTGTAATAATCATATTTATAGTGCTCAAAAACCTACACTGAAGTGTGGAATTGGAATGAACTATCCTATCTAATGACAAAAAAAACCCCCAAACAATCAAAGGAATGAAAGATTATTTAGTATTTTTTCCCTTTTCATTGTAGAATTGTTAGATATCTGGAAATTGGCCATTAAAATAAGAAGGTAATAAACATCATTCAGCTCACAATGAGGGAGAGGCAGGAGTTTTCCAAGCAGCTACTTGATTACAGCTACCAGTAGTCTGAGTGTGCAGTTTTCTAAATCACAGACTAATGCTACAAGATAATTCAGATCCAAAGGATCTTCTGAAGGTCTCCAGCCTGGCTGGAGTCTGATTTCTTGCTCAGTGCAGGGTGTCCCATGAGATCTTATGAGGTTTCTCTGGGCTTTGTTTTGAAACCCCTGCAAGAACAGACTCCACTACTTGTCTGGTCAACTGTACTGCTGCTCAGCTTCCCTCAGGGGGAAAAGGTTCTCCTTACAGGCTCAGTGTGCCTCTCACACTTCTGTTTATGTCCATTGTCCTTTATCCTCCCGGTCTGCACAGCTGCGAAGAGCCCAGCTTCATCTCCTTCATGATCAGTGATGTTTGTTTAGGCACTACTATGTCTATCCTGGGGCATCACTGCTCCAGACTGAAAAATTCCAGCTCCTCCAAGCCTCTCCACACAGGGCAAGTGCTCCAAACCTGGAGCACAACTAATTTTGGCTTGATTCTCTGCTCTCACTCTCCTAGCTAAGCCTGCAAGAAGCTCACCCACTTTCCATATTGCACAGATTCAGATGCAAAACTGGAACACTGAATATATGTGGCTTCTACAAGCAATAGCTTTAAACCAGCCAAAATTATATAAAGAGCTTTCTGGGCAAGAGATGAGGAAGATTTAAGAAAAAAATCACTTTATTTAATGCCTGGAGGATTTAAATAAATAAAACTAGTGCTTATACGCTACTCATTCAGTGCATTTACTCAGGTTTTCTGATTGACATACAGACTGACATGTGACCACACAAGGATAATTCATTGCTAACATATTTTTTTATCTCTGTACTTGTTTTTACATTGCTGAAATATTAGTCTTTCTGCAGCTTTAATATGATCATCTATTCTTCCTTCCTCTCTCTGATCTCCTCCTCAATTGTTTTTAATGTGTTCCCCTATTTCACTTTGCACAATGTCACAACACGATCCTACTGTCTGCCCTTCCTGCTGAAAATCCCATATCTACTCTGATAATGTTTCTTAGTCTTCAGATTTTTAAAATTTCTGCTCCAGCCAGTCTCACATTTCCTTCTCTTCAACACCTCTTTTGTGCCTGTATTTGTCACAGTTGGTATAAAATTTTGCTTTTATTTTTTCCAGCGACATTTTTAATACCTGAAGACAAGGAAGGCAATATAAAATCAATCTCTATGCCTTTGCACACCTTTGTAAGATTATAACTAACATCACTATTGCTAATAAGGAACTGCCATTGTGTGAGTTCCTCTCTGTGTTTTAAATTTTATAGATGTTTATTTTACATTTAAGTATTGCAATCTTCCTATGACTTTGATGAGTCATCCCAAAATTATCTGTCCTTAGTCCTTTAAATTTATCGTTTTCTTATTTTTCTCCTGTAAACAGTTGAAGTAGTTGACTGCTGTAGGCACCTTATGTAGTCTATTCTAATTCTGATTCTAATCCTAATAATTCTAATAATTCTAATTAATTCTAGTTCTAATTTCATTCACACCTTTTAGCTACCTTCTTCAAATTGTGAAAATAAATATATATTCATATTTCTAATGCGTTATCTGTTGATCATAGCTGTCTTTCCAAGCTGTCCTTTTATTGTTCTCTTCTACCTCTGGACTTTAAATTTATATGTCAATAGTAGGCTGTCAATATAATTACATTCCTGAAGGCCATTACATACCTACTTTATATGTGAAAACAGAACTAAACTGAAAATTAGTAGAGATATTAAAGTGAGATTTATCTTACAGGGATATCTCAAGGTGGAAGAGATTATACAATCACTTAATATCTGCAGATATTTAAACTATTTTCACATTAGTCTGCTTTTCTTAACCAATTCACCAAGTGATGATTCAAATATAACTTTCCATGTTTTTCTGACATTTCCCTTTATAGATATCATAATTACAGTGATGATGAACAGTATTTTAAACATCTTTGGCTACAGTGAAGACATTATTCTTGTCAATTATCATCTACGTCTTGATCCTGCAAACACTTCAGCATGGCAGCAGCTCACCCTGAGTAGTCTGATTTTTATGCACACGAGCTGTTAATGTGAGTGAGATTTCCAGTTTTCAGAGCCAAAAAGCAATTCTACCACCACCTGACCTCTTGCTTTGTACAGGCTGAAGACCTTACCTTGTCCAAAGACATTTGCATCAAGCAGATGCTTTGGTGCAGGTGAGGAGGCTTACAATGGTAGGTACCTGCCCTGCATTTGTTACAAATAAAATTCTCCAGAGCAGCTGTAGTGAGGACACTAGATAGTTATCACAGTCAGTTTTTTTACTAGAAGCAATAACTGCTACTGCAGAAATATGCTGCTTGCTTCTGAAGACAATGTTGAACTACTTATGTGAGGCAGACTGAGACAACAAAGAAAAAGAAAAAAGTGTTTTATTTTATGTATATCAGATAAGTTTCAGTTTTCAGCCATTAGTTTCTGTTAGTTTTTTGGGTTTGGTTGGTTGAGGGTTATTTTTGGTAGGTAGCAAGTGTTTCTCTTCTAGCACCATTTTGTGACATTTAGCATACCCAGGTTTATTTAAAAGGGAATTAAGATCCTCGGTGCACTTGCTGTCATTCCTACTTTAAAAATAT
Organism: Passer domesticus; assembly: GCF_036417665.1. Lineage (NCBI taxonomy): Eukaryota > Metazoa > Chordata > Aves > Passeriformes > Passeridae > Passer > Passer domesticus. The sequence continues at coordinate 78,161,435 of NC_087475.1, forward strand.
TTTTTAATTTAGACTGATGCTGTCATAAGCTTCAGAATTAATTCACTGATATTACAGAATGGCCTTTCCTTATATACTGGAGATCAAGAGTGAATCTTGGAATTATTTTCAGATATAGAAAAAGGCAGAAATTGAGAGCAGATTTTCTGGAGATAAAAGTTCAGGGAATTCAGTGAACCACTGTGATATTTTATTTTAATTCCAGTTCTTTAACATAATCACAAAAAAGTCACTTTAATTTTCAGGACAACAGAAAAGTAGCTAGTTTATGATCAACTTTTTCCAAGTTTAAGTAACCCGAGAAATAAAACTAAAGCTCACAGATAGGACTTCATCTCCTTTCAGAAACAGCTGCATTTCTCTATAAATAGAACTGTTTTATTAAACAACTGTAAATCAAGAAAGATATCAGTTAATCAGATGTGAGTATATTATCAACATTCATCAGAGACAGTTATCTGTAACAAAATTTACAAAAGCCCGAGATTTCTAATCCATTACAATTACTAAAATTTTTTAACCTGTGAAAATGTAGGGTTGTAAGATCTATGCTTATAGGTGTGCCAAATGCATGTAATTCTGTCTGAATATTTTACACGCACTTATCTGTGGTTGTAAGACATATGTCAAAAGGACTGGCATGTAAAAAATGGCATTGTTTCACCTGCATTTCCTTGTTGAAAATTCATAATAAATGTCAGTAGTGCTACACCCTACAATCACACAGTTTTAATATTCCAGATCATGACCATGAAGACATACTCATGAGGAAAAAAAATAAAGGAAGCAAAAAATGGATCTCATTTAAAATTCCTTCAATGCAAGCTAAAATTTTAGAAATGAAAGCCTGTCTTCTGTAAAATGCCATTAAAGAGCACAGATTCAGAGTGTAATATGGAAAGAGAAAAATACAATAAACTGTGACTTCACCAGAATGAGAAGGAACAATTTAATAACAAGGCTTTTATCACACTTGCTCAGAGATTTTCTCCCTCTTTTGTTTTCAGTTCCATTCATGAAAACCCATAACTGAAAATGTATAATGAAAGTTAACATTGACATAACCCGACAGCAACATAATTTTGAATAGTGAAGGGAATTGTGTTCACTGGGGAATGAGAGAAAATTGAGAAAGCTGACAAAGTTTAGCTGGAAATATTTTTACTAAAGGGCACGGATTTTCAAATTACTTACATGGGGTTACATACATCTCCTTGTGTTTCAAATAGACACCCCTGATCCAGGAAGAAGTGTCATAATCATTGGTAATCTGTAATCAGTCCATATCCCCATCCCTGGAAGTGTTCAAAGCCAGGCTGGATGGGGCTTTGGGTAACCTGGCCTAGTGGAAGGTTCCCCGCCCATGGCCATGGGGTTGAAGCTAGATTATCTTCAAGATCTCTTCTGAATCAAACTATTTTATGATTCTATTATTCTTTTACAGTATATTGGGAATTTTTACCTCTTCCATATTTCCTTAATCTCGTTCTAGTTTGAGGAGAGTTTTCTAATAGAGAATTCAAGTTGCATCAAACTTTGGTTTTTACTAAATACATTTTATTTTTTTAGTTTGGTTTTGCTTTGACAACCTAGAAGAAAATTTGGTCACCTTTTTGGAATTTACAGTCATGGTCTGATTTTTCTCTGAGTCCAAATCTGAACCAAATATCCAGATGTTTTTCTTCTCAGTGCAGTACAAAAACCCACAAATGATAATGTACTCCAAACCCCTAATATATTCAAGTAATCCTGGCTATATCTGATCTTCTTAGGGAAGATTCTTCTTACCATACGGAGTTAACAGGTTTATTTATTTATTACTTTATTTATATTTTATTTATTTATTTATATATTACTTATACAGAAACTGATGAAAATGTGTAAGTGACAATTATGATCTTGAAACATACATATATATCTACATGGCAGTTGGAATAGACGACCTCCTGATGTCCTTTCCCACCTTCCTATGATCTTAAAATAGTTTTAAATTTTTTTTAAAATATAAGAACATGCAGAGATACTGTGTCACATTGCCAACATTTGCTTTCTCTGAATGCATTTCTTTACTTATTTCTAGAAATGCCCAGTACCTTCTGGGACCTTCCATTTCAAAATAATACCAATAAAGCTTCTTCAAAACACATCACTTTCCTTGATGACATTTTTCTCTCATTTATTAAGGAGAAGAGCAACATATTCTGAGATCTGTGCCATGAAAGAAGAAATTTTCTTTATTATAGCAGTCCATTTGTTGAACTAGGATTCCCATCAGTTTAAACTAGTGTGTTTATTGTTTCACAGTTAATTCTGAAGTGTTATACTTAATAGAAAACATGAAAGAGATTGAGAAAATTTAGTGATCTGTAGAGGGATTTATTTTCCCTAATTTTCTTGACGGGATAACTTTTTTGTTTTTCCATTCAATAGGAAAAGCAGAAGTTTCAAGTCCATTCATTAATACTATCAAAGCACTAAAAAAGTAGGTGGCATCATATTTTTCATATCTGTGATTCAGTCATTGGTATTTATTGTTAATGGCATAAGAATTTGGTGCTGTTTTCTGTCTGTATACTGTACAGCTACAATTCTGTTTAGTAGCGATTCTGATTTTCCTGGAACCTGAAAAATCCAAGGTGTTTTCTTTGCATTTACACATACAACTAGACTAACAAAGGGCATGTTTGACTACTATTGAATCTATCAGCACTGGTGCCATGTGATACCAGAGCCAAGGTTTTGTCACAAATTGATTCTCTCCTGTCAAACAAAAAAAAAGGGAGATTGTCTGTCAAATCAAAATGCACTTCTTGTAGGAGTCGAGATTCTCAGAACACATTACTGTGTAAATCCCAATGAATACAGGAATTTATACAAAATGACTGGGCCTTATTTCTTCAGAGTGGTAGCACAAAGGGAAGGTTTGGAAGTTTCAGAAACATGGTCCTCCATATAAATAAAAATATACTATAAAAATCAGAAACATAGTCCTCTATATAAATAAAAATATATTAAAAATATTTAGACATGGCACTATCAACAAATTTTCATTAATATGCAGAACACTTCAGCATCAAATGTATCAGCACTGTTATCTAAAGGCTTTTACGATTCTCCTACTTACCGATGACTGATAAGAACAGTTCCAGTTTCAATTAAATCAGTTACAAATCTCCTTCTAGCTTCAGTAGTATATGGATCATGTCTACAGTGCAACATGTCATAAAACTTTTGTTATAATTCCATACCCTTTGTTAAGTTCAAATATGTGATTTACAAAAGTGCAAGCTGCAACAGTCTACATCCTTGTCTCTCTAAAAATGTTAACAAATACCTTTAGGAACCCAACAGCTGCTCTAAGCTGAGTAAAATCCAGTTTCATGCAATAAAAGATACTGACATTCATGTTCAGGTCTCCTGAGTATGAAACAAAAGTAAGTTTGTAAGAAACAAAAGTAAGTAAGTAAGTAAGTAGCTCTGTAACTGCTGAGGTATCGCTCAATTCTTGGTTGCAACATCTGTAAAAAATTAAACATAACTAAATCTGTGAAATAGAGGGTGAAAAAATAGCTCTCTTTTGAGGATGCAGACAAAATACTACTACAAAATACACAAAAGATAAATGTTTATACAGGTAAGAAACTCTATTAAAGGATAAAAGTCTTCTTGAGCTTCTAAAATGCTCAGCTGGTTACACTGCAACTGTGCATGTAGAACAGATCTTTGTTCTAGTTTATATCTGTATTACTACCAGATAGCTGTAATGAATATATTACAACTAAATTAGTTCTTAAAAATGAAGATGAAGAAACACTGCTCCTTTGTGTCATTTGTGAGCTTACCTTCCCAACACCTTGTGATTCTATAACAATGTATAAAGTTATTCCTGATGTACTCTAGAATCAAGAAATAGTCAAGGTAACATACCTTGTAGAATTTCCGTGGTAATGGTAAAAATGTAGGAATTGTTTGCCGGTAAATTAAATAATTGAATTCTATTTCATCAATTAGAAAAAACTTTCTTGATGTTGTTAGCTTTGCTCTCAAATACAATTGGTTGAAAAAATCCTGAGTGAAACAGCTTTGTTTCAAAAGTCAAGTCTGTTAAAAATGAAACTGACTAATTTTGACTAGATAAAATTTTAATGTGAGGTAAGTTAAAAATAATAATTTAAGCTTTTCTGGTTTGTTATTAAAAGTAGTGTCAGGACTTACAGAGCATAGCAGCCTGTCTCAAACACTGTTTAGGCCGCTAAAGACTTTGTCATGAGATAAATACACAATGATGGGACAGGATGGTGTTCACCCCAGGCCTGGTAGAGGTGAGATCTGGCTGGCACATCCTGGTAAGGATCCACACAAAAATTCCCACTGGCAAGCTGTGCAGGGAAGCAACTACTCATACACATATCACAGTCAAAGAAAGATCACCCCAAGTTATGGGGCAGAGGACATCTGTGACCACAAGCCCATCACCAAACCACTTTCCTCCTTCTCCCCCGCTGCATATGCCTTTGTGGGTAAGCCCTCAGAGATAAATCTAGAGATAAAATAAACCTGGCACTATTGTCTGGATGCTATTTCAGACCTAGGGGGAATGGAACAAACCTGAGGGAGAAGAATTGCTGGTAATGGACACAAAGAATACAGAATTTTAGAGTCACCAGGAAAGGTAACTCAGCAACTGTGCTGCAATCAGCTTTGTTTGTTAAAATGGAAAATTTTGAATGACCTCAGGACCCCCACAACCAAGAAGCCCAGGGTGAAGAAAGAGCAACAGGACACTTCTGGATCCTTGGACCATGGCTATCATCTGCTTTATCTTTTTTTTTCTCTCCTCTGTCTTTTATATTTCTTTCTCTCTCTCTCCATAACATTCATTGTTAAGTAAAATCTGTATTATTGACCTTCGCATATCAGCTCATTTGCACCTTAATTCCAGCAGAAATATGTCATTATTCACATTTTAACAAATACAGACCAACTTTAGTATGTTAACAATTACATTTAATTTTTATTGCTTAGGTGCATTTCAGCCTTTGCAGCAGTGTTTGACCTTTTTTTGCAACTAATGTATACTACTACAATGTAGTCTGATACCAAACTAGAAGAACTTATTGAATAGCAAAAAACAAAAAAACAAAAAAAAAACAAAAACAAAAACAAAAACAAAAACAAAAAAAAAAACCCCAAACAAACAAAAAAAAAACCAAAAAAAAAACCACCAAAAAAAAAAGTTTCACACTGGAAACAAATTGCAGAGAAGTCTATTAAGAACTTCATCTTTTATAAAAACAAAAACATCACATTCTTCTGTTAAATAAAAATTCCAAATACCCCAGTCTTGGTAGAACTTCCATGAAACTCATAATGTGACTGAGTTCACAGGATGGTTTCCGTGTTTTTTTTTTTAATTGTAAAATAATGCAAAGGATTTGACAAAATAAAACATTGTGCTATTCCTGAATGGACTGACATGATCTTAAAATGCTAATAAGTGAGATTACAAACAGAGAGGCATAAGCATGTGAGGAAGGATTAGGAGCCAAAGTAAATACAATACCAATAGCTTTAAAATAACTGGTAAAGATGCTTGTCTTTAGAATTACAATAATTGAATTGTTGAGGCTGGAAAAAACTTGAAATTCTTGGAGCATTTTTTTACTTTTAGTGGAAACAAATATATCAGCTAAGAAAACAGAGCTGGGCTAACAGGAAGCAGCAGTGTCACTTACTAGTATGGGGCAGCTCTTGCACCTACATTACAAATCACAGCTTGAGAAAAAATTTAAGAGCTTCTTACAAATTAAGTTTCTACCTATATAAGAAAGTTTGTATTCATGAATGCCTACCAACTGTTACACTGCCTTAAGTGTGCTACTGAAACACAGGTGTAGGGCCTCCAAAAGGAACCCCTTCATATTCTCAACCTGCTCTGGGTGTTACTAGAAGCAGATTAAGGAGAATGACAAGGAGATTCAGTTATAACATGAACTCTCTTTTTTTGAATTAAAGTGTTTCTGTAGACGCATCCTCTACTTCTGGGACAGGTTCAATCCAGACAAAAAGACAACACTCAGCAGTGATTTGCAACGAAGTTAAGGGTATGGTCAGGTCTTTTGTCTCTCAGAATATACACAGGAAGAGGGCTGCACAGAAAGGGGGAGTTAAGTTCAGATGCTTCTAGGGGAAAAAAACACATCAGCTTTCCTGCATATCTAATGCCCAGCTCTGAGCATATAAAAAGCTTTCTATATTTCTCTCTGCTTCTGAATCATTTACTGCTGAAATATGTTTCTGAGAGCTCAACAGCATTGAGCATGGTGAGATAAGGCATGACAATGACAGAATATCTATCAACAATTGATGGAGCAGTGAACTGGCTGAATTCCAACAATTCTGGGATTTTAGGAATACCAGGAATGAGGTGTATCTGTCATACACCATACTGGGATGAGATCATTTGCTCAGTTTCTTCAGGTGTATAAACCAGATAGATGTGAAATAAAGAAAAGCTTTATTTACAGCAAGCATATAAAATATTAAAATGTTTGTTGTGTTAAGTAAAAAATAAATGGTAGCATTATTTTACTCATGGCAGATCTTAAAGTTTTGGTGTTTTCATGCTGCCCAGCTCTTTAAAGGTTCAACAGTCCATATGAAAAGTTTGCATATTTCTTTCCAATTGTATCAACAGGTATTGAAAACTTGCAGATAATTCACTGAAAACTTGTTTCAGAGGAGATGGGTAAATATGGATTTTTTTCCTGGTCTTCAAAGAATGCATATTAACATTTTAAAATATACACATTATTTCAAGAATGTTGTACAAATATCTTCGCAAAGGCTGCACCATCTGGTAAAGACAACCATAATTTTCTTTCTTTATTATAAATATATATGCATAAATGTAAGAAAAAAATGTGACTATATACATATGCATATTCTAGAGATCATTTAATTGCTACAAAGAAAGAAGGATTTAGAAAAAGTTTAAGAGAAAATTAAAACAAATCTCTTCAGTTTGTAGATATGTTGCTGGAGATGTTGATAAGAATTTTAATTATTCATAACCCTGAGCAGTCAGATGTCAGTTCCAAATACCTGAAGGGATATCTACTCAAAGCAGAAAGATTTGGGGTGTGCACACTTCAGAATGACATTACCAAGTATTATAGTTTTGAATGGGAAATTGTCTATTATACTATATTTGGTGTTGGAGAATCTGGAATCTATTTGTCCTGAAGAAAAGGTTTACCTAGATTAAGGGGGAAAAAGTGGTGTTTTTGTCAATTTCAGAGACAAAAGATCATAAAGAGAGGCACAGATAGGATATCTTGGGGTGAAACTTCATAGTAAGATAGAAAAGATGATATAACGAAAGGTCATTATGCCAGTCTAACTTTAATATCAATATCTAGTATTATCCTAGGTTATCCTAATATGGTCAACTATTTTATGACTTTTTACATTCAAAATTTCATTTAATTTTTTTTTTCTGAAAGACACTCATAAAATTTAAAAAAAAAAAAAAACCCACTTTTATGATGAGGCATTAACAAAACGCCTTGGAAAATTAATTTAAAAAACCCTAACTGTCCCAGAAGAGTATTTTTATAGTTTTACTGAAAATATTTTGTTTTCTTGGTTCAGAATGGTTGTTTGTTGTTTTTTTTGTTCCAAACCCCATGTTTAGTAAAAGACATTCTAAATTATTAGACTATAATGTTTTCTATTGAAGTTGAATGAAAAATATAGTGTGTTGAAACTCTGATTATTTAAATTAATTTTATTTTTCTTCATGTATTTTTATATGATTAATCATTTAAGATTTGCACTCAAGTAGTTTCTTTAATCCTCAATATTTTCAGAGGACTAGCATTTTTTAAATCTAATTCAATACAGGTTTTAATTTTATAGGGACCACCACCTCAAAGGATAAATTACAGTGTAGTAACATTAAGGATGCAAAGCTCTTCTCCCAAAAACTGCTATGGTAGAAGGAGACAAATGACAAAAAAAAAAGTCTGTGTTGCAGATAATGAAATCATGTCAGTGGAAAAAAGTTTTACACATTTTTTTAAACAGAGAGAAGCATGCCTGGGGTATTTAGTATGCAAGGTGTTGCAAGTCTGCTCTCTGAGGATGGCAGTGTTCACTCTGCAAGGAATGAGAGGATCAGTTCTAATGGACACAATGGAAACCCTTTCTTTCCCTACCACAGTCTCCTGCTGAGGTCAAAAGGAGAACAGTCTGGTCAAAAGCTTAGCTCAGTGTCAGTTCTTTCCTACTCTTAGTATGTATGCTTGTGCTTCCTAATAATTCAAATTTCTGTTTAAAAAGAGTATATCATAAAATGTGCCATACTATTAATTTCTTTTAACTTATTTGTTTATGGTCATCTCAAGATGGTAAAAATTTCTTTCTTTTTGGATAAAAATCATAGCTTCTCTTCCTTGTACAACCTATCATCTTGCTTTATTCTGGTCAATAGAGTTATTTTAATTTACAATAATGAGTATTTATATCTAATATATCTAAAAAAATCTTTTAACAACAACTCTACCCAAGTAAGTTGGATATTCATCTCACCTAATTGCCCACATCTAATTCTATTCATTAATATCCTTGCAGGTAACCCTAGGCTCCCTTTTAAAGAAGAGAAGAAAACCAATCCCTTTTAGAATATAATCCATCTAATTTGGGTTTCAATAACTGCCTTAAAGTGAGATGGATGATGTTCTAGAAATATATGCAAGACAAGTCTAGGGAAACCACCTTAGATAAAGACATCCACAGTGCATGCCTTCTTTTGTTAGACGTCCTACTTCTGTACATACATAGCTATATAACAGAAATATTTGATATTCATATAGCAAGGAACCTATTGGATATTTGCAAAAAGACAAAAATAAATAGCTTATCTTTCTTACAAGTGTTGGACAAATCAGAAGGGCTATGGGGAGAAATCAATACTATTTTCAAGGTAGACCAATGAGTTTGAGTACATCTGCTTATCACTTGAGCTTTATATTTTGATCTCATGCAACAAATGGCCAGAATTAAACCACCTTTTAGTTCAGGACTTGTCTTGCCCTCAATTTTGTATTACTTTATCGTCTTGGATAGAATTTGCAAATATAAAGCACAGGGGTTGTGTTGGACTAAACCTTTGAAAGACTGCTGCTTCCTTATAAGATATTGAGAAAAGAATGTATTTATTTTTTATATTATCTGCTTAAAAGGCAGAAGGTCACTCCCATGTTTCATTGATTATGCCAGGTCTAAACAAAATCTAATATTTTTAACTCCAGTTCCCTTTGCTAGAGAAGAGTTTATGTTTTGTTCCAGTGCCTATTCCTTAAGAAGGTCACTTATCTGGAAAATCAAATTGATATTTCTGCCTAGAGAGAGTGAAGAAGAAAACAAGTAAGCATATTAGCCTGTTTCTGGCTGCAATGCATTGTGCTCCATTATAGCTTGAATTAAAGTGTAAAACCTCAGGTATTTGAGAAGAATGAAGTAGGGTGAAATCTTATGGCATTCCTAATAAAAAAAAATTAAAATTAAAAAAGAAAAATCATCTTTCTGAAGTACATATAAAACATCCACCCATATCTTTTTATACTTAAGTGGCCATGTTTCTGTTTGAGACTTTGTAATTCATCACAATGGATGAACACGCCCATGTGATTAAAGAAAGTCTACAAAGGCAGCATTTTCAAATTTGTTCTACTGTATTGTAAGAATGAAACTAGCTGATCAAAAGCATCAAAAGGATCATTTTTCAGAAGTATAAAGTAATAATAAATAATAGATTACAAGAGAGCACATTGTTTCTATTGACTGGCTTTGATTGTCATCTTTGTAAGTTTATGCACCAAGAAAACAACTATTTGATGAATTCTTATAGGAGCACGAATATTAATATATTAATATATTAATGTATATTAGAACATAATTAAAGTTATATTATCACCTTTTTTCTCCATACATTGAATCTCATACCATTTCCTAAGAGGATACCCTTAAATACACTTTATCTAAATAGCAATAAAATATTAAAGATAAATTACTGCTGTATCTATGACTATTAAAAAACCCCATAATTGCATGCCTTAATTATAAGCTGGTGTGTCAAAAGCTGAATATATTGATTCCATACAGAGTAATGTAAGCTTTCAGCAGTAATGTGCACAAATTTTAGCAGTACATTTAGTAGCAGTAAGGGACATTAACAAGAGAAAGTTTAATTTTATTTGAATATTCAGATTTTGTGTATATTCTATGATGAATTTCTTCATTAATTCCTTTGTCCAACTGGTCCTTCTTATTCATTAAAGAAAGGGAGATGTAGAAAATTGTGCTGTTTAATTGTTAGCAAAATTTATTGCAGTTGTCTTCAGTCAAATTTTGTTGGTTTTCATCCAAAAAGACCTGATCATGAAATGAGACAGTTACACTGTAACACAAAGTACTTATCTTGAGAAAGAAACTGCAAATAATTTTTAGTCTGGCGTGTTTCCAGACATTATATTTCCTTAGCATAATAGGGACAAGTGAAATAAAGTCAGATCTTGTTTTTAAATAAATGTATATTATGTCAGAGTAGCTTGGTACATTATGTCTGTTCTGTGGCAGTGTCCTGGTTCCAGACAGGACAGGGTTATTTTTTCTGCAGTAGCCAGGAGGGGGCATGTCCAGCGCCTGGCTGTTATACTGTAGCACCTGTGTCATTGCCAGGGGTGGCAGGAAAGGACTGGACTCTCTCTGAGGAAATGGGGCTCCTTCCCATTGAGAAAACCTGGCAGATGGAGTGGTCCAGTATTTATTGCCAGGGGCTTTCTGTGTAAATAGTTTCTTTTTTCTTACACATTATTAACATTGTTGCTGTTACTCTTTGTTTTCTTACCTTATTGCTGTTTTCAGGAATTTTTTCTTATCTCAACCTGTAATCTTTGCCTTTTTTGGCTCCAGCTGGAGAGAGCAGGAAGACAAAGTGGCACATAGCTTTTTAGTGGGTGTATTAAATTGGACAACACCATTCTTAAACTATGACAAATATATAAACAGAGATTCCATGATAATCCATATCAGATGCTCAAAATTTACGAGTCCAAGAGAACATTTTGAAATAGCATTTTTTTTATTAGTGATGACTGAACATAAATAAAAGAAGGCGTTTAAATTCAAAAGGTTGCATAAAAGGACAAACTAGAGGTTATTAGGAAAAAATCACCTGTGAAACAGAAAACGTGACAAACACAATTGTCTGAGGTTTTAATGAGAGGTCAAAGCCTGGAGGTATCAGGCATTTAGGTAATTTCAAAGAATATAAAAAAGAGAGGTGTATGAAGACACAGCTTAGTCCAACATACATAAACCTAACAAACACTCTAGTGTGGGAAAAAAATAAATAAAGATTGGACACACTGAATTCTCAAATCCCAAATCCTGAACAAGACCAAATAGGATTTTTAAAGCCCTATTAGCATATCAGACACATTCCTTTTTCAAACATTGTTTGTAAAATTAGTTTACCTACAAAACAAATAGAAAAAAATCTTTTCACATTTATCATTTCATATATTGGTGACACTATGCTGCTGAAGACACACTAGTTGTTCTTCTAAATGGAATTAATAATTGTGTAAAAGACAAGTCTTACTTTAATTAGGAAGTGATTCATACAACCTCAATGCACAAGATGTCTCACAGAACATATTTTTGGAAAAAAATAACTTTGCATCTTGCTGAGTACTCAATCAGGAAAATTACATCACATGCTTAATATATATCAGCAAAACCCCCTACTTTATTTATTTATTTTAAGAATACTTCAGGTTTGTTGGCTTTTTTTTTCCCCCATAGTCTTGTACTATTCACTTCTGTTGAAAATGGGGATAAAAAAGACATTGGAATTTCCTCCTACACATATATGACTTGGAGTCTAAATTCCATTTTTAAGAATTAAAATATACTTTTGCAGATTATTGCAAGGTAATAAATAACTGCATTTCAGCTACCTAATATTATTTTCCAAGTCTTTTCTCTCCTACAGCATCCCATACAATATGTGAGGTAATGTAGCTTACCTTGAAAAAAGAGCAATGACACTGAACTTTTAATGGGCAATACAAATCATATTTCTATGGAAACCTGCTGTGAAACACATAATGTATAATAACTACTTACTGTCTGGGAGCTACTTATTTGTCAAAACTCTTAGGTTCTTAAATGCCCACAATCCATGACCCTTCTAAACTACCTGCAGTAAAATTTAACAAATATAAATAATAAATTTAGCAAGTCTAGGTTTATTATTAATTTTTTTAAACAGGTCAAGAAGTTAAAATCCTGTCTCTTCCTCACTTCAATGAAATATGACAAAGTGATTGCATTAAAGGAAATAAAAGCAACAGACTCCAATGAATCATTAATACCCCAAGAGGCTATTGCAAGTGATCCTAACCCATATGAAACAGCACTTCTGGTATTGTAAGTTAGATGTGAATGTAGCTCTAGATTGAAAGAGTTTGGTTTTTCACTATGTAGAGGGAAATGGAATGAAGCGTGTTCTGGAGATGGCTAAGCACACCCCAGAGGCTGCCTGTAAGAAGTTATCACTAGATTAAAAAAAAAAAACCAACAACCCAACTCATAAAGAAACAGTCCAAAAGAACTTTTGTGTTTGGCACATACAATATGGATTTATCCATCTCTCTTAGGGTTTGTATGATGCTTGTATCCCTAGTTGTCTGTTCTGTTTATGCTGGATATGAAGTTCTGCACCTTTAAGATTAGTTCTGAGAGAGAAGGGGAGAGAAAAAGAAGTGTGCAGTTTGTTTTTAGAAACTGCACTCACTCCTCCATGTTCCTGCTCCTGAACTGTGTTGTCTGCAGCACAAACAGACAGCAGGACAGAGCTCTTTTGTTTTTAGTTAGTTTTTAGCTAGCTGAGGCAGAGGAGTTCCCTAGACTCTGGTCTTTCTTTTTCTTGGAACTGTTCAAACCTGCTCTGGACAGGAAGCCCAAAAAACCCCCAAAAGTTCACACCTGTGGCCCACTGGGGCCTGGGAAACTGCATTCCAGTACCGGAGGGATTGACAAGAGGCTGAGCAAGCCGAGCTACTCCTCACAACAAGAACTTTCTGAATTTGCTATCTCTTCAGAACAGAGAGAATATAATTTAATATTCTATTTTTTGTGCTTCTGAATACTTTGATTGTTAAATAAACAGCTTTTCCCACTTTTCTCCAAAGAAATCTTTTCCTGGACTGGTGTGGGGAGGAGCCACTTGAATTTGATTTTGTAGAGAAATCCCGTTCAGAAATTTTTTCCCAAATTCCCAATACCTTACACCAAGATACCATCTTGAATAATAATAATCGGAACTCATGCTCTGAACCTTGCTGATTTACACAACCCTTACAGCTAATGAACCTCAGCTTGAAAAAACAAAGTTATGCATATGCTAAGTGAGTATTTCTATAAATCAATTTAGAATCCTATTAACATTTTTATTGATTTGATAAATCTGCCCCTTTAGAAGCTCCTGTCCCATTGAAATTCTTTCATTTTCAGTGAGCTTCTTGTAACAGGTGTCAAGGTCTAAGTTAAATAGCGTCTGATGTTAAATACTTGAATTCAAGAACCTTAATTTCAAGTCTTTGTTAAGGGGAACAGAGAAAAATATCTTTGAAATTTGAGCTTCAAGCATTCATATATGTAAATTACTTCTAAGGGAAAACAGACAAAAAATTCCCCTGGAAAGGCTGCATTCACTTTTATGCAAATTTATCACTGAGATAAATTGATGACAGTTTGCTTGTTCAAATACAAGCAAAACTTGCAAGTGATTTCAAAAATTCTTAAATATATAATCAGTGGAGATTCTCACTACATTGCAACACAGAGTAAAAGTGGAGATAATAGCAAAACCCTTTGCAAAGCAACTCAGTGCATATTGAGAAAGGTAAAAAAGGGATTATCAATAAGAGCAATGCAGCTACATCTAACTAAGCATGACACAATAAAATATTAAAATTGAAAGTCTTTTATAGCCAGTGGGTCTTTAAACCCAAATACTGAAGCTGAAAGGTGAAAATGTGAGTGCAGCAAGAGATCCAGTTCAGAAATTGCAACTGAAAAGAGACAACCCAGAGGCAACAAATTTGTTCAAACTCTGATGATCAATCTGAAAGAATAGAACTTGAGGACAAAAAACATTTAGACCCCTGCAATAAATTTGAAAGAAGAGAGCTTTAGGGCAGGAATTGCACAGGCCTTAACGATGAGCTGGGATGCAGAGATCTTCAGGACAGTCCTTAGTCAGGACCTGGGACTGGAAAAGTAAGGAGTTAGCAGGGGACTATGTGCATCCTGGAGTCTCTGATAATGAGCATCACTGAACCTCTGTTACGTTCTGGCCATCACCAAATATTGAATTTAAATTAATGAATGGCACTGCATACTAAATAATACAGTAAAAGAAAAACCAGGAGAGGCATCCAAGACTGAAGCTGCCTCCTTCAATGCAAATCCAAGCTTATCAAGTTACATTAACAAAACTGACTGCTCAAAGAGCTTACCTAATGTGCATTATGTCTCATCAAATGGCAGTATGATTCTCTCAGGGTATTTAAAACTCTACAGTAAAATTTGACAAAGGTGACTTTCTTTTCACTGTACATGGACCATGTAACTTCTTTTGCTTTATTTTGTCTTACCAGTATACACTATGTGGTGATCTATAAATTGAAAGAAAAAAAAAAACATTAACCAGTAATATGGAAAAGAGTTTTGTAAAGGTGTAGTTTTGCAAAGGAAAAAAATCTTACTTAATAAATCTTTGCAATTGTTCTGCCTTTCATACATTTCTATACATTAAGATTTTGAGGATCATATACAAACTGCCTAAGTTAGGCACCCTAGTATACAAAAGAGACAGGTTTCTTTCCCATGCCTGAATTCTGACTTCCTAAATCACGATTCTAAAATTCATTCATAAGGCAGATGAGTGAAAGAAGCACCCCAGAGGTCTCCTGAGGGTGGCTCAGAACCCCAGTAGTGGACAGCTGCTCTGAAGACAGTTTAAGAAGGGAGATTTTAGAGTTGTGCTCCCTGGAATTCCCTTGTGTTCAGCCAAGTAGCATCTAATGTCATAAACACCCAGTGGCAGCTACTGATAACCAAAGCATAAGCTCTGGAATAACCCTAAAGAACTGAAAAATGAGCATCTCTTTAAATGCATAATAACTTGCAGTGCATATATCTTTCTGTGACATACTGAATCAGGTTTCAATTTCTTTGGTGCTTTCTTTCTTTCCTTTCCTAAAATGTACCCTCAATTAAAAGAATGTCCACTTTTCAGAGGCCACTTGCAACAGTTTTTAAGCTATACAGGGCTTTGTTGTAATATTTCAACCCTTGCAAACATATGCTGAGTATGCTATTTCTTCATAGGAAATAATACTATTTCAGACCTTTATTTTTATTCTCATTATCCTCAAACTATTTCAGGTTCTAATTTAGAGATGGAATAACTTGTAGATTCTTCTCATGGCCACAGTCTTTCGTCCTTTAATGAGGTAGCAGTTGATGCCTCTTAATGGGAATGTCTGACTGTTCTGCTTCACAGCAATTCTTATATATTCAAGAATTATGGAAGTAATCACGTTCTGTAGAAATACATCCCACTACAGCGAGTGATATGGTTCTCAGATTTCCAATTTACGTGTTTTAAATTAATAGCTGTTTACTCTGCTGTACAATAAAAAGGGTAGTTATCACTGGAGCTAATTCATTACATAGTACTTTATTTCTGAGATTCACAGTCTTTCCATGTACAGGACACAAAGCAAGCAATTACAATAAGCATATATCTGTTAAGATATAAGGTAACATTTAGATTACCTAAGCCACTTTCTGCAAAGACTCATCACCATGCCATTTAAAAGACTTTAAAGAATGTGTTTGCCTTCTGAAATTGATTAGGAAAAAGGCAAAATGGAAGAAACTGAGGACAAGGGCTTTAAGCACCAAAAATCTAATTTTTAATATAATGTAGATTTCATTCCCGACTGGTTTAATTTATACCATTTGTTCTGCACTGCCTTCAGCATTTAAGGGAAAATAAGACTGAATTATATTGCTTGCTCTGTAACATAGCAGTCAATAAATATCCTTTAACATACATTTAATCACTGCTACTTTTTAGTACAGGAAAAAATTGAGTATCTTTATTCTTCAGAAAAGTTAAGATCTGCTTTTTGTTCTTTGGAGTATTACCACATTGGTTGAAAGCAGAACAGGAAAGACAAACAACCTACCAGAGAAAGAAAATCATTCTGGGAAGGAAACCATCATCTACCTGGTGTTTTTTCAGGCTTGCATTGTTTTCTCTGATTTAAGGGGAGAGGATAGTGGGGACTGTTTAGAAACACTAGGCTAAACATTGAAATAGAAAAAGATTCCCAGTTGAAGATGGCTATAGATGTCCTATGATGCTCAGAGTACTTTAACAACAAAACCTAAATATAGGCAAAAAAGACACATTCTTAAAATGTTACTTGCTTTGTTGTTTGTTTTAATCAACATTTGCCATGATTAATACGCATAAATACTACAGCTAGACCATAGGAAAAGGTATTAGAAAACTTTTCAAGGGAAACTACTAGTATTGAACCACTGGAAGCAATCATTTGGTCCATCTGTGTATACATTGCTGCAATGCTGAAAGAGAAACACAAGTGGAAAACACTGCACACAGGCAAAGACTTCTGAATTACAAAACTGTCAGTATTCCTCAAAGTTGTTGTCACTGTTCACCTTTATAGCATTTGGGTCCTTAGTTACTCCTTTATAGTAGTTGGGTCCTTCTAAGGACCCAAACTAAGGACCCGTAGTAGTTTGGGTCCTTAGAAGTCAGTGTGGTTTTGCTGCACAGCTTGTGATGGAAGAAGGATTTAATATAGTTAGAACGTTTTTTGCATACTATACATGTTTTTTCATACAGATTTCTTTAATTGCATCTCTCAATTGCTAGTCTAAATTTAAATTAACCTACAGAATTCACAGAGTTTTACAAGGAAAAAGTGATTAATTAATTCTTGGGTGTATGTTATTTCTCACTTTTAGAATTCTGTATTGTTGAACGCTTAGAAATATTTATCTATTAAGTTTTGTTATATATGTTAAGCTTGATTATTTTGATGCTTTTGGTGGAAGTTATGTGATCATCTCTCCTCTTCTTAAATGCAAATAATGAATGTGCTATATAAATGGAATAGTCTGAAAGACAAATTGTACTGCAGAGAACTCTCAGTAACTAAAGGCACTGGTACATTATGGAAGTATTGAAAATAGCTGATTATTGTTTAACAAAGATGGTTCTGAGCATGAGCAACTTTATGTTCTCTCATAAAAGAATCTGATCTACTAAAAAACTTCAAAGTTTTAGTATTGCTCTTTGAGAAATGTGTTGTTTACTTCTTTAGTCAACAAAGCAAAATATTAAAACTCAAAATATTTTCTTTAATATAAAATATATTTAAGATGCAATATCTCATTTCTCAGTTCAAAATCTGAGAAAATGTAATTGAAATTGTGATTTATTGAGGTATTTGAAGAAACAGGAAATGTTATAAAGTTGCAAAAAATAATGTCTGATGGTTGACACTATGCAAGATTCAACATTAATTGAAGACTTACTCTAGTTGATGGCTCAGACACTGAATTAGGATTTTGTCCAAATATCAGAGCCACAGTCATGATTCTGAAATTTAGATCTAGCTAATAGATCTGAATACACAATAGATCTGAACTGCAATAGGAATGATGTATGTAGAACTCACAGCACCTGGTCCCTGTTGTAGTTTAGGTCATATTCCATTCAATCTCTGAACCAGTATAAACAGTATAATGACATCTTAGGAAGTACAAGCTGTAGCTGTGCATTGACTGTAAAATGCTTTGGGCAAAATGAAAGACTTGAAAAGGGTTATTCTGGAAATTACTTTACATGCATGATTTTATTATGCTACTGAATTATAGATAGGGCGGTTCATTCCTGAGTCATTCATGAACCTGTCACTGTAAGCAAAAATAAGGAATTGGTTTTTACATGGGTATGAAAACTAAATCACTATGTGTATATGCATGTATATACACACAATTCAAACCTGTACAGAACTCCTTCCTAAATATACCTTTTAAAAATCTAAATTTGAAATTTTAAATACAATTCTGATTTCATTCAGCTCCATATGACAAGTAAATTGGGAATTGAGATCTGTTATTTGAGTATTTAAAGGTGATGATTTAATTTTCCTAAACCTTTTAATTTTATTTTAAGTAATAAATCACTGGGTGATTACTAATAGAAACTAAAAATATTTTTAAGGTAAAAAAAGTTTTCACTTCATTTAGTAAGACATGAAATCTTTCATTTGCCTTTTGTTTGCTTGTAGGGGTACTTTCTCTGCAAATATCTCAGAACATATGAAATATCTGTTAGGAAGATTTACACTGTTGAAGCAATCACTCAAAAATGTAAAATACAGAATCAAATACAACAGGAGAAAAAAAATCTCATATTTTCATTTCAAATAGTGATTTCAACATTTTATAGTCAACACAGAAATTCATGTAATAAAATTTCAAAATAAATACAATGAAAAACATATTGGAAAAGGTTTACCACCTTTGACAAGAACATTCTCTTATTTTGTCAAACACTTTTTAGTGCTTTTGAGAAAATTGATCTGTAAACAAAACACTGTATTGCCTTGACAAACAAAGCAACACTTGGCATGAATTCATGAATAGGAAGCAGTGTTACTGCCAATTTTAAAAATGTAGCGCATGCTAATATTTTGAATTAAAGCCTAATTAACACATTGGGAGTGTTTCTACTGATTTCAGTGAGGTCCTGGCATCCATCTTAGCGTGCATCTCACTAGGCTTGTCAGAGAAAGCAGGTGATGTGACTCTACCTGCATTTAAACACCACCAGCTCAGGCTCAGTAATACAAACATTCCTCTAGGTGTAGTCACTGGAGATTTTAATGGATAACTATCATATCTGTTTCACAGACAGTGAGGCTAAGGCTCAGAGGCTTTACAATTCCCACTGCAACTGCCTTGTAGACTCTATCTCTCCTTGGTCAGTGTAGAGTATTCTATCTTCCCATGCTAAAGCATTTCTACTATAACCTTGGAAAATTTAAAAAAAAATAAATCTCTGTTTGAGAGTACAAAGAATGGCCACAGAATTCTTAGAAAGTATTTATCTTGACCTTAAGAGTGAACCATTTAATGCTTTTTTTTTTGTTAGCAAAACCTCCTTGGATTTTGAAGTGAAAAAGACCTGTCCAATTTCTTTCCACAGATAATAGAATCATAAAATTCATTAGGTTGGAAAAAACCCTAAGGTCCTTAAATCCAACCATTATCCCAGCACTGCCAAGTCCATCACTAAATCCTGTTCCTAAGAACCATATACACAAGTCTTTTAAATACCTTCAGGGATGATCATTCCACCCCTTCCCTGGACAGCCTGGTTCAATGTTTGATAATCTTTTTAGGAGAGAAATTTTTCCTAATATCCAATCCAAATATGCCCTGGTGCCACTTGAGGTCTTTTCCCCTTATCCTACCATTTGCCACCTGGGAGAAGAGACCAACCCCACCTGGCTACACTATCCTTCAGGCAGTTGTAGAAATAGGGCGCCCCTGAGCCTCCTTTTCTCCAGGCTGAACACCGCCAGCTCCCTCAGCTGCTCCTCACAGCACTTGTGCTCCAGACCTTTCCCCTCTGAACATGCTCCCGGCCCTCAATGTCTTTCTTGCAGTGAGAGCAGCCGCAGCAGTGCTGAGTGCAGGGGGACGGTCACTGCCCTGCTCCTGCTGCCACACCAGTGCTGACCCAGGCCAGGATGCCATCGGCCTTCTTGGACACCTCGGCACACCCTGGATCGTGTTCAGCTGCTGTTGAGCAGCACCTGCAGGTCCCCTTCTACTGAGCAGCTTCTCAGCTCCTGCCTCCAGCCTGTAGCACTGGGGATGTTGTGACCCAAATGCAGGATGCAGCACTTCACCTTGCTGAATCTCATCTGATTGGCTTTAGTCCATCAATCCAGCCTGTCCAGATCCCTCAGCAAATGCTCCCTGGCCTCCAGAAAATCAACACTTCTGCCAAACTTGGTGTCAATTGCAAACTAAGGATGCATTCCCTCTCCTCATTCATGTTGTGGATAAAGACATCAGACACGTTTGGCTCCAATACTGAGCACTTGGGAAACACCAGCTGTGGCTGACCCCCAGCTGGGTGTAACTCCACTCACTCTGAGCCTGGCTGTCCAGACAGTTTTTTAGCCAGCAAAGGGTACTCCTGTCCAAGCCATGCACAGCCTGTTTCTTCAGGAGAGCACTGTGGGAAATGGTGTCAAAGGCTTTATGAAGTCCATGTAGAAAATAGCCAAAGCCTTCCCTTCATCTGGCAGGTGGGTCACCTTGTCATAGAAGGAGATCAGGTTGGTTAAGCAGGACATGTCTTTCATAAACCTATGCTGACTGGGCCTGATCCTCTGGTTGTCCCACACGTTCTACATGATTGCATTCAAGATGATCTGCTCCATGTCATTCCCCAGAACCAAAGGCAGACTGACAAGGCTATGGTTCCTCAAATCCTCCTTCTGTCATTCTTATAGATGGGCATCAGACTGGCTAGCCTCCACTCACCTGGGACCTCTCAAGTTAGCCAGAGCTGCTGGGAAGTGATCTGCTATGCAAGTATAAATTAATCCCATAATTAATTAATAATTAGCATAAAGAATGAAATCTTTCTGAAGGTAGGATCAAATAAGTGGGTTGATGGAGACAGCTGCAAAGTACACACAGATGCTGAGAACTTGTAGGCATATTTGCAATTTTAAAGGGAAACACAAAGAGAAAAGAGATTAAAATGATACGTCTAGAATGGACTGCATTCCTTTGAAAGTTACTATAGGTGATGTGCTGAAATATCAAAACTGACATAGTAATTGCCTACATTTGGGTAAGTAAATATTTCCCTGATCCTCCCCAGCATAACTGACCATTAGGTTTCCTTCAGTATCTTTCCTGCCTATACTTTTAGAAATAAAATTTAGAGGAAGGACACATGCTGGGACATAGCATCCTCTTTCGTGCTGTAGGTCAAATAAAATACTGTAGCAAAGATATAATAAATTAAGTTACATTTTCAGAAGTGTATTATTTTATGCTGTGTTAGCTAAACCAATTTCAAACATAAAGCAGAGAGACATCATCTGCCACTGAAGGGAGACAAAGAGAGCCACTGACAGCTTAGCCTTTCTGAAAGCCATTTGTGTTCAGCATCTGAATTTGGGGTTTGTAGCCCACCTCTATATTCTCACCAAATACCCTTAAACTTTTCAGAATTTTCTTTTATAATATAATCCCAGATAAATTCAATAAAAAATAAACATTCTTCACATTTCCTACAATGATTTACATAATTTACCTTAATGTTACTATATTATTCATAAAAAATGGATATTACTTTGTTCGCTGCCCTTTCCCCCTTACAATAATTGTGCAAAGTGTGGTGCTACATCCCATGATCTGCCTAGAGATTTTGTGATGTCAATGCTGAAGCTGAATCTTTGAAATCACCTACCTAGCACAAGGGCATATGCAAACAAGCCTTCTGTCACCCCTCAGGTCTCTTGCCTTTTCCCACAGCTCTCTGACAGCATCATTGTTAGAGAATCGCCATGCACTTTCCCACCCAGTCCAAGTTCCTCCTTGCCTCTCATGCCAACTTTTCACTATGCTTCTGCACATTAAAGAAGAAGGCCTTTAATCTTGATTCAAGGGGAGGGCTGTTGTAATTTTCTCTCCTTCTTCCCTGAAACATAATGTCAGTCTTTTCTGTGCAAAAGTCCAAGGGAAATGTTCTCACGTTACTGCAAATGACTAAATGTCCCAAGTCAAATACTATTACTTATTGAGTAACTCAGTTAGTGTACCTCATATTTCAAGAGTGTTCACCATATTTCATTGGTGTTACGCCTGTTGGGCATCTTCTTAATCCAAAACTGCAAGTTTATTTGCAGTCCAATTCATTTGCTGCAGAATCATTGCATAGTGAATACCCACAGCACCTCATAAAAATAATGTAATGTCCAGCAAGATGTGGTGTTTTGTGACAGTCCAACTCCTGGCAGTGTTTCCATTGATTTATAGGATATCTTTTTTAGCATTCAGAAATGGCAGAGAGAATACTAAAGTAGAGAGTTTGCAAATTAAATGGAAAAACATAAGGAACACTCATCTTCTCTTGAAAAATTCTTGTATGTAAGGAAATGAAAGTTTGCATGCATTTGTATTCCAAGGAAATGACTGGGCAGAGGATAATACCCCTACATGAATTTTAAAGCTTTCAGACACTTCAGACACAAATATTTCTAACAGTTTCAATAAAATTGCTTTGTAGATAATGCACTGTGTTTGACTCTTACAGAACACCTGCTTGATAATGCTCAATCGTGACATTAAAAACAATAACTAAATATATTAAATTCGTAATACTCCATCGTTCTGTGTAATGCAACATTTAGTGCTAAAGAGCAGCTATTGAATGACACTTCCAGTGAATGGAGCCAGAATGTCTGGTCATTAGATGATAGCAGCAATATTTTATGTAGTAAGCAGATGTCAAATGAATTCATCAATACAAATAGAAATCTGCTTAACAGGATCTAAACTCCATCTTTTAAAGCATCAGTAATTTAATTATGCTCTACATACACAAAGGACAAACTTATATTTTTTACTGGAAATTACTTTTGGTTTGGAGTTTTATAAAAATAAAACAAGGAAGGAAGGAAAACAAACATTCAGGAAAGTCTGCAAAGGAAGTACAGTTCCACTTTCATTTGGGATGAGTTGCAGAGCCTTTCCAAAACACATATGCTATCTTCTATACCACTAGTACACAGAAAATGACACTGCTACAGTGACACACAATACAAACACACATACAACCCATTTTCCTTTTGATAGTTCTGTTAAATGAAAATGCTGTATGGCATAAACTAGTATATATTTATAATTGAAGGAACGTAAAGTAATTAGGTTACTCTGTTGCCTTTTCCATGTTGTTGCTTTTTTCACTCTCATCCTTCCTTTTAAAATGATGCCTTTCGAGGAAATAGAATGAGAGCTCATGGGCTTGTTTGAAGCTGAATAATACCATTCCAGATGCTCTGCTTTATCTTTGGCCTTCAGTAACAATTAGGCAAAACATAGCAATTAATTTGGAGGCCCAATTTTTTAAGAATAGAGAGTCCTGGAGTACACAAAATAGAATTCAATTGAAATCAAACCATGTAGTCTGAAATATCATACACAATTCCCTTGTACTTCTGTCATAAAAAATGCCATCTAATCCTTTTGTCTTCTTGTGGTGGTTCTCCTGACATGTATTCCAATCTGTTTGGGTTTTTGACTATGGTGACGACTTTCCTCAACATTCTTCCTGGTGTAGAATCCTACAAAAGGATTCAACAAAACAAACAAAATTATTATCTCTGTATAAATTAAATTTTCTACCCATTACTGATGTATTTTCTCTGTATTATCCTACAAATGTACTGCTTTTTGATGCTCTTTGAGGTGAATTGTCGTCTTTGAGAAGAATTATCTACATAATGACCAATTTTGTCCTATCCTTTCCCAAAACAAGGAGGGCTTTTTCTTTGACTCTCCAACACTCTCTATCTGATTAATCAGAAATTTTCCCAGATAAAATTAAACAGATTTTTTTTGCCCTTTTTTTTCCGTCT
This sequence comes from Passer domesticus, assembly GCF_036417665.1. Classification (NCBI taxonomy): domain Eukaryota; kingdom Metazoa; phylum Chordata; class Aves; order Passeriformes; family Passeridae; genus Passer; species Passer domesticus. The sequence goes on from NC_087475.1 coordinate 78,185,287, forward strand.
GCCCTCTGGACTCACCTTGCTATAATAATATGCTGGCCTACTTCTTTCTGTTTAACATACTTTTGATAGTTTCATCATAGTCAAATAATTCTTGATATCAAGCCTATCATTAAGGTAATAAAATTCTCTTTGGCTCTTTTGTAATTATATTTCTTCTGCCTTTTACTTGTCTACCACTCTTCAGACAATTTAAATATCATCTGCATCATCCAGTTCATAATTTACATTTGCTTGAGGCTGTACCAGATTATCGACTGTGGTCCCTTCCAACTTTACCATCTTGTGGTATGTGAGATCACATACACTTTATTAGTTTGAGCTTCCTGGTACAGTTAGAGTTTATCGTAAAAGTCTGAACAGATTGCCCATTGTGTAAGGTGGATAGACTGTAAGTAAAAGAGGATGGTTCTAGCTGTAGTTTTCCAGTTATGAGTGTGCTACCTACAATCACACTTTACAATACAATGTAGGCAGGCTGGCTAGGGAGAAGGCAATCTGCAAGAGGCTGATTTGTTGGACGTATGAACTGCAGTTCACATCTTTCTTTATTAGTTCCAAAGTGAATGAAACAAGAATTGGAGATGAACTAAATAAAACCTTGTGAGACTATAGAAACTTATGGTTCATGGAGTGCTTGGTTCTACTCCTGACTGTTTCATTATTTTCTATTTAGCAGATACATTTCTGGCAGCAGAATTGAGGCCTCCCTCCCAGTGTTTCAATTCTTAGGAGCAATGAAGCTTCCTCCAGCATTCAGCTGGAAGCTTCCTCTGTCTCCATTCAGCAACAACTAGCTAATTCCTTCCTGCATAATCAGGGACCACTAACCATGCTATGGCAACATACCTGTGCGTTTGCCCATTCCCTGGCTCCTCACAAAACTGAACCCATGACTCAGACGTGGGAGATGGCTCAAACTACAGTTAGTCTAACAATGCAATTTATCCTCTTGCACTTCATGAGAATGAGTGTTGTACTTTTATTTTAAAAGCATAATTCTCTAAAGAAGAGATTCAGTGACATGCGCTGTTAACGGCTGGGTCAAACTGTGGTGCCCTCAGCAGGAATTAGGGCTTGTCCCAGTCATCACTATTTACCTCTGGCATGCTCTAGGCACCTGCATGCTGGACATACAGATCTTAATTGCCTTCTTTCTCGTGTTCCTTCTCCTATTCTACAGTGAGTCTCAGTGATAGAAGAGGTTTCAACATCTTATTCTGGTAGCCAAAAGAGCTGATAATGATATATGATACCTTTAATAACCTTACTAATTAGCCGATTCTTTCATAGGTTCATGTGCCAGTGTAGATAACATGTCAGGAAAAAAAATAAAATCAAAAGAGGCTTCATGTGCTGCTTTGTCATCCTCATAGCCTGGACTTTCTCTGCAGCAATTATGTTCTGAATTTTCAAATAAACTTTTAATTTTCACTGAGAGAATTACTAAAAACTTAGTTCTTTAAAAGTTGCATCCATGATACACTCCCCTATTTTTTTTTTATTTCTGTTGATTTCTGAAACAACCATGATAGGAAGATGAAGGATGCATTAATGAAACTCACAATCACATTTTAGTGACTGCATTTACAGCCAACAGCTGCCACTCTAATATCGACTGAGGCTTTCATATTGCCAGAAGCCTATTGAATATTAAAAGCTGGACTTTACACAAATTCTTTTCCTCCTGTGACAAGGTCCAGACTTGCCATTATCAATTCAAAAATGGGATAAAGTGCCCACAGTTTTCACATGCTCCACAAGTATTGCAATTACTATAGTTCTTCTGAATGGCTCCTGTTGACATGTAGATGCCAGCCTGAGCTATTCAGAGCTACTGGCTTATGCACAACGATTCAGAGAATTCCTTGGTACACATCACTGAAAGGCATTGTTGCAGGCAGAAGTGTGCATGGGTGTGAACATATGCTGGTGTGTGTAAATAAATGCCTTCCTGGACCCTGTAGTGATGTAGTGACCCTGTAGCTGATGCTATGAAGCAAGAAATCCAATTATACCTCACTTAGCATGCATAACTAAAAATATTATTATTGGTCATAAAATTATCCAGCCCTTTCAAAAATCAAATTCATTAACTATGTGACTGTACTCCTCAGGGTGACTTCACGTTGTGTGGGGAAGTGCTTCCTTTAATTTGTTTTAACTCTGCCCGAATTACTTGCAAGCTGCACTTTGTTGTGAGAGAAGGTAGAGTTGAAGTGGCCAATTTTCCTTCTAAAATGTCTGGGAATTTTTGTCTGGGAGCAAATTCCTTGAAGTGCACAGAGCTTTCACATACACTATATGGCATTTCCCAAGTCAAAGCAAAACAACATCACCACCACCAACAATATCTGTTTTCCAAATGTGCACTAAAATGAAATGTCAACACTTTGATGAACAACTTCTGTAGCAAAACAGCGTGTATGTGACCAAATGGCAACAGACCACTGTTTACACGAAAAATGAGCATATTGAAATAAAATTACTCTGAACTGCAACATTCCATGCTGTTAAAAAAAAGTCCCCATTAGAGCCAATATCAAGCCACATTATCTTTTAAAACCTTGAGCATACACAGATTCATCATATTGACAAATGAGGTAGATGAGAGTTGAGAAAGATCATCAGTATTTACTGTGCTGTGCATTCCTCTTCTAAAACTTCAGTTCCAAGGGGAACACTCACTCACAGAGACACAGTGGACAGGCTGAAAACCATGGAGGTTTCAATGACAAGGCACCTGTGTTCAGTCCACTGCTCTGGAGTATTTTCTTTCTCTGACTGGAGGGATATTTTATCTCCACTAAAATAAATTCTTTCCCCCAATTCAGCACCTTGGTAATATGGACCTTGACATGATTTACTTCAATTTTCCCATAAATATCCTCTGAATATTAACTTCTATAAATGTATTTCAGGATGCAGGTCCTTGAGGATGCCTGTACAAGTTTGTTTATTTGTATTTGGAAAGTAGAAAAAAAATGTAGTATTTGTGAATTTTCCCATGCTGCTAGTAAACTAGACAAGCTTAATGATGCAGTAAAAAACATATTAATCAAAATTTCAAGTAACATTTTTATATACTGGGAGCAGAAGTTAGAAATAAGACAAACAGAATCCCAGTTGAGACTGAATGCTTGAAAACTGACTGTTTTCTGTTCACCCGTACTGAGGACAGTAATGTCTCAGAAATCACAGGTCACAATCACAACTCAAAATCTTTTGAATTTTACTTGCAATTCTGAAAAAAAAATCCAACATTGCCTTTTCCTAGGCACTCATGCATGCATGCATTTAAAATAACAGCTTGGGATGCACAGGCATTGGGTTTGGCAGTCTTGGGTAATTAAAGATCCCTTTTCCTTCTCCCAGGTGCACGTCATCTAGTACAGGCTCGACAAACTCCCCCAAAAATTGTAAACCACTATTCCAAAAGATGTATGCCTTATCTCCCATGAAAAGCTGTCACCATTTTTTTCTTAGTCAGCCATGAACGTTAAATATCATGCAATAAATCTGCTTATTCTGAAAGCTCATGGGTTTTATTACCTTGGCAACAAAGTGATCTGTTCTAACTGCTTTTTGCTGCCAGTTTTAGAGTTTTCTGTGTCACAGAAAAAGCCATGAAGAGAGGATGAACAGTTAACTGACTCCTTCCTTTATGCCTGCGTCATCAGCTTCTACAGATGGAAGAATAGATACAGTGTGAAAATGAGGTCTTTGTTGCTCAGAACCAGTTGTAGTTAATAGATGAACTGGATTAAAAATAGGGTTTTTTTCAGTTTTATGACAATCACCAGCAAAATCCTAGACAGGAGTGGAATTTTCTTGTTAAGATATCAAAAGAACATTTTTAATTCGGAAAAGAAAAACAATGTAAAAGCAACAAAATATTTGAACAAAATAAAATGTTTATGTTTTCACATCTATCCCTGGACTTTCATTAACAAATAAGCACCCAAATGTGGTCATCAAAGATTACTACAAATGAATAAATAAAAAATAGAATCACTTCATTTGGAAGATCCTTTAAGTCTCCCTTTTTCTTAAATAACTGTGATAATTTGTTGATTTTTTAACAATGAGAAAAAAATGTAGTGACAGTGATTCAGACAGCTAATGCTTCAGTGCTGTTGTATTGGTGTCACCGAGAGATGAATATCTCCCACCCTGCACAAGGATGAAATGGAGCCAGTTTCCCACAGAGGCTATAGCCAAACCCTATCAAAACCTCCTGCCACTTCAGAGCACACTTCCAGGAATCTTCTCCTACTCAAATGGAAAGGGACCTGCAGCACTGTCTTTAAAATGTTGAAGGCAGCATGCCCTACTGAAAAATACAAACAAAGCTTGATCTTTCTCCAGAAAGTAGCCATACACAAATGGCACACCAGGGAGTCATTGTGCACTGAGTTTTGTACCAAACACTACAGATAAGCAAATATTTTTGTGGTTTTTCTGTCAATCCTGCAAATAGAGTGTGAACTTTGAAAAGCAGTTAAGACTCTAAGTATGATCATGATTGACAAAAAGAGTTGGAGGGAAAAGTCTTGTGAGTTACAGCTCAGAAGCCTCATCATGGGCTGCAGTAATAAAACTAATCTATCAAAGTGGGCAGTAAGAACGTTGCAGATATTTTTTTGAGTTTACATGAGCCAGAGAATAATATTATTCACTAGCCTCACATGGCACTGGTTGCATCTTTATCTAGTCTCCTGAATAAAACAAATGCAGACCTGTTTTTCTGAATATTTTATGCCATTGAAAGGTAACTACATCTGCCTGGATCAACTAGATTGTTTAAAATTTTTCTGATGTGTTTATCAGATATTCAATGTTTTTGTGATTTTTATAATAGGAAAGATAAAACCTGATAGAAAAAAAAAGATATTGGGGCTTACAAGACATAATCTACTAAAATAAGACATTTTTAAGATTAAGGAACATGGTTTTGAATGTCTCTGATAGAAGTACAAAATGGCTATAATCCAAAAGTACTGTTCCATGCTATGAAGTAAAGATTAAGTGTAATTAGCCTTCCTTTTTTCAAGGTATTTGTTCAGGACTGCACCTAAGATTGCTTTACTGAAATGCAGTCAAGGTTAGTTGAGTGTAGGCTTAGTTTAAGATTGCGTATGAAGTTTCTCAGAACACGTGTACATGTTTCCCTGGGTCAAAGCTGCAAAGACTACTGGTTTCAGCACACATAAGCTCTGACTGCTTTCCTGTCAGGGTCTGGGTCTCCTCTTCCCAAGAACAAAAATACTTAGAAGAAAAGGCCAATTAATTTGACTAAGAGAGATTTTTTTTTTCTTGACCTGAATATATAGAGGAGTAAATCACTACCTGAGATTTAAACGTACATGAGACACTTGTCTCCTGTAAGACCTCCAATGGAGATCTAACTAATCAGTTAGTCATTGAGCTGCATTAAACACCTCTCTAGCCTCTCACCCTCCTCTCTGAATTTTTACCATTCCCTTTTTGACAGGTCCTACCTTTTCATACCCTCATTTTTAACATACATTTTAACACATTTTTTCTTGTAGTCCTTGCTCAGAAACAGTTACAGGAGCTTACCATTTCTCACAGCTCAGCTTTCTTGCTTGAATTGTCAGGGTAACCAGGCACTTTTCAAGAAATGATTGGTCACTCAGATCAAACTTTAAATATTTAAAGTGACACCACACCATTGATAAAGTGAAACCTAAAGTGTTTGTTTTCTCTCTGCTAATTATTTTAGTTCAAGCAAGCAGGCTTAACTGTCTACATTATTAATTAAACCTGTAAAAATGAGCTAAGGGCAGGAAATGTTCTTGCTGTTAGCAGCGCTAAGATTAAGCAGCAACACACATTAGCTGTAACATGAAAACCTTTTTTCTCCAAACTGCACCAATACGAAGCTAAAAAAATCATATCAGTTGATATTTCTAAATGGTTTGGAGAGGAGATTAGTAATTGGGAAATCTCAGATGTTAACCATTTTTATGAAGTAAAAGTAATGTTACTAATTTACTGGTGTTTGTGGCTATCTTTGGCCTGAAGTAGCAAAGATTCACGTTCTCTAAAGTAGCATGTTTAAACACTAAAGAGCTTGAAGGTTTTCTTAAAGGAAAATGGAAGGTTTCCCCAAAGGTCATACAATAGCAATATATATTCCACATACAACTTATACCAGTGATCTATTTCTTTACAGCTATATTTTTGCTATAGGAACATCATCATTGGTTTTTGTGATCAGGAACACTGTAATATGATGGAAGCCACAAAAAAAACTTCACATTCAAGCTGAAAAGAATTGTGTGAAAATACAATATGTTTTTATATAAATTTTATAGTTTCATTGCAATACTTGAAGTAATGCAAGATCCCTCAGCTGGTAGTTACCATGATGACCTAAAACTCCATTCCATTCTGTCAAAAGTTTCACATGGCAGTTGAGAGTTGATTTGCAGTTTAGGGCTAGAAACACACAAAATTCTCATTTTTGTTAGACACAGGGGTACAGATCCAAAGGGAATGGAAAAATCTAGTTAAAGCTTGTAAAGAGGTGGGATAGATATAAGCACACAGGTCTGTGAACTAAACTTTTGAGTGTTGCAGAATATAAAGCCTACTACTCTGCTGTGAGTCTCCACAGGACTCTGGAGCCTAATTATAGAGCTGTATGAAAAAGTTCTGCTTGTCAGCAGAACCAGCAGGAGGGGAAAAATAATATTTTTGCACATTCACAGAAGAATAAAATATTTAGGCAGAAAATCATCATTGCTGCAGATGGACACTTACAGAACAAAAATGGGTAATTTTTGTGCAGCTCTGCTTGTCACTATCATAGCCAGAATACATTTGGTAACAGATTTAAAATCCAACCTAGAATTCCTCAGTCACTGCCAATGGCAAAATATGCTTCAGAGAGTAGTACTGGTTGAGGGTTCAGGAAAATTCAGGGTGGGGAAGTGGTCCTAAAATGAGCAGTCTGAATTCCACCAAATTTAGCATTCCTGTACTTGCTTATGCCAGCAGAGAATTTGTCTCTTGATGGTTTTGAGTCCTTCTGAGTAAAGACTAGCCACAAAAACCTGATGACAATTACAAGGCAAAACGTGAGAATCTGACCCTATTGAGGCAATGAGGAGAGAGATCTAGAAGAGGCATTAAAGAGATGCACGAATTGTTAATGAAAACAGCATTCAGAAGCTGCTAGTGGCCAATAGAGTTTAGCTGCTTGCTTTTATTATATTCAAAAAGACACTCTTTAAATAACGCTTTGAGTGAGAAGAAATATACTTATTAAAAAGCTACTCGATGCCCCAAACATTTCATATGTGTAACTAAAGTATTTTTAGGAGAAATACAACTTGACAGGCTGATAGACACAATACCTCATTCTCAATGGTGCTCAGGTGAGAGCTTCTACCCAGTATAAAAAAAACTCCATAACTTAGAACAACATTTTGTGTGTGTGCTGTGTGACCCTCCACAACACTGATAGAGGGATTATCCATTTGCAGGTGTAGGTCTGTGACACAAAAGGTGAATAATTTATGTGGACTTCCCCCTTCCCCTCACTTAGCACCAGGCAGAGAAAAGGGGATCCATCACTGCGTGGTTCTCACATTTTCTGCACTCCCCAGCCTGTGTTTGCAGCCACTCAGTGAAAAGCCTTGCTCTTCAGCTCAAGCTGTAGTGACTTGTACTTTCAGCTTTGGATAAGTGGTTTTCTCTTATGCTTGTTAAATGCAGTGTGAATTTAACGTGAAAGTGTTTTTTTCTTATTCCTTTTTCTTTCTTTTCTCTTGACATCATCTAATTTGCCAGTTCTTGGAGTGCTAGAGAGTCTCTTTAATGTATCTCAAGGCACAAGGACCCTGACTTTGCTGCAATAACAGAACACATTTATTTGCTGCCTTTATAAGCGGCAGTGGGAACTGATGAAGGATTGTGTTCTTAGTACTTCCCTCATCTCTTGCCTTGTCTGACATTAGTAATAAAATACAAATTATAGAAAAGGCAAAACAAGCATACAAATTAAAAAGCTAATTTCATGCCAGCCAACATGTGGGAAAACCTCAGGTGATGAGGAAATCAAAGGAAAATGGCAATAAAACAGACTACACTAAGTAATAAATATAACTCAAGATAAAAATCCAATAATATCTTTATACACAGTAATTAATAAAGGAAAATTAGTAGAAAGTAATAAAAATCTCCTGCAACAGGGCCTTCTGTTCATAATCTGAAGTGTCTGTCTTCTTAAAAGATGAAAATAATTACTGTATCTCTTAGTTGCCTTAAAATCTGGCCTATATTATGAAGTAAAACAACTCTATGTTTAGTGTGCTTGATGCTGGAAGCTGATTTTGTTCCATTTAATTTTTATTTTCAAGTTGACAGATGAAGTTTTTCTCAGCCAATTCAATGGAAATCTCAATAGAAGGTAAACCTTTGTATTTGCTTTGCTGCTACATCATTATAATTCTATAATAAACGGAGAAATAATAACTAAAAGTCCAAAATCACTGCCTTGCTTATAGCTATTTACAGTCTAGTTTTTTCCACTGCAAAATATTCCAGATCTTATTATACCACCTACAGGTAGTTTTTAGATAAACTCTTGGGATCCCCTGAGCTTCTCAGTTACTTTACTGTAGGTTTCAAGGAGCAAACATGTCCATTACAGACTTTAGAAAAGTTTCTCATAACCCACACTGCTTTGACTTCAAACCAATCATCAGAAAAAAAAGCCTGCTATTTTTTAAAAATCTTAAATAATACATTAAACTAGCATGCCATTTTTGCTATAGACATTATCTTCAATAAACATTGCAAGTGTTCAACTGACTGCATTTTCTCATATGCCAGCTTTTATTTGATGCAGAATGTGACATATGAAACTACTAATCATTTTGTGTTGAAGCAAAATAACAAAAAACTATGATAAATTTTTCTTTCTCTCACACATTATTCCCATTCACAAATCCTATAATCCCATATAATCATGCACGTATTGTTTATAATTTCAACCTATTTTTGTAAGCTTTGAAAGAAATCCTTGGCAAATTCCTTTACATTCCTTTACAATTAAAGCTGTCCTGCTTCAAAGGAACTATTTTGCAAAGACTGACAAAGAAGGAATCTTGATAGTAATTTATGGATACTTAATGAAAACTTACAGAGATAACAGACATTAAGTAACGACCTTTCAAGTGTAGGCTCTTTAGTTAATGCTTCCCAATTTTCTCAACCTGTATTTATTTTTTAGGGAAGAACTTTAGGTTTTGCCTGATTTGAATCAATCAATGTTTCTAATTTGTAGAAAATATGCCAGAATTTAATCCAAATTCAATTGAATTGCTCATCTTTGATGCTGCTTATTTTCTCCAGTTGTTGATTAATATGCCCCTTGTGCAAACGTCTTCCTCCTACCTGATGCCTTCAGTAATGTCTCAATTTGTTGCTGATGACATTCAAATTTCCTCCAGAGATGCCTTCCGAAGTCACAAACAGAGGATTATGCCCATCAGTGAATGACTCAAGCACAAAGTGATTGATAAGACAAATAAATACTTAGATCTTAGCAATCAGTCAGTTGTGATATGCAAGGGGGAAAACAAAACTGCAGACATTTCAGCTATATATCATGTTTTCTAAATTATCTTTATATTCCAATGGCCCTCTTAATAAATTATTTTCCCTGGTTATCTGATCTGGAATACGTTTTCAATTATGCCTCTTCACAAACACGTAACAGACAGTTTTCCTCAGTCTGACGCTGTTTCAATGTCCAAGAAATATCTTCCAAAGTCCAAACAGAGGAAACCCTACACAGCTGGTTTTGAGTCAAAAAGCTGTGCACACACACATCAGAGAGACTTTATGACATCAGAGATGTCATGGCTTTATTCCCAGATTCCCTGAGCTGAGTTTTATGTAAGCAGCAACAATACATGACACTGCATGTGTTAAAGAGGAATAAGAACATTTTGAGCATCTTGCACAGCATGAGACTGAGAAATCAGAACCTTGTATCACCTCAGACGTGCAAAAGTCAGAAGCCAAACAAAGAATAAGGTCGTAATACAAGAGTGAGTAAATTATTTATTTTATTTAGTTTTTTTTTAATGACAAAGTAAATAAAAAGTTATAATTAAGAGAACTTATTTTTTTAAAGAATGTCGTGTTAAAGTCCATATGCTTGTTTTTAATAAGTTTTGATCTGCATTAGGTTTTGGAAACCTGAAAAACAAGTTAAATTTAGAAAAGGGGTCTAAAAAGTACACATTTCAGAAGCAATTGTGGACTGCTGCTACAGTTTTGACAAATATTCAAGACATTTTGCAGCATTTATGTGCAATCATTACACATGTCATAGTGTTGCAGATAGTATCTTGGGCTTTTTTTCTCGGGTGGGAGGTGATCTTGAAGACATCTGTACATGATCATGGTAGCATGGTTGTGAAACACAGATGTCTTCCCTTAGCTATAAGCTCTTCAAAGGTCAGACATAACAGCAAAAAAAAGGGAAGTCTTTGAGTTAAGCCATACGTTCTTTGATTCAGGGACCATTTTTTGTTTACAGCCCTCAGTGCAACACAATCTTGATTCATGATTATCATACCTACTTGTCATGATGATGATAAGGTTTATAATGGAATAAAGGACCTTGCTAATAAAAAATCATCTAGGGAAATCAGAGTTCTAATCTAAATAATATTTAGTATAGACTCATGATGTGAATTAAATGGTTGAGGCAACTGCACTTTAAAGTGGCATCCACATTTTTTTTTAAATATATGTGAAAAGATGTACCAACAATCTAAAGTAAAAAAGAAAAATCTAAAATTTATATATACAATTGTTGAACTATACATCAAAGTAATCTCTGCACTATGTACAGAAATATACCTGGGGGAGGGGACTTCAGTTTTTAAAGTGCCATTATACATATAAAGTTCAATATCACTTAATTTGGTCCAGAAAGAGAGCTGTAGTACAATATTCTAGTCAATGAATGCATATAGGAAAAAAAATTAGTAAGCACAAAATTAATGGAATTTTAAATCATCTCTATGTCCAGAACTTCAAATGCATTCTTTTTTCTAGGCATACTAAAATTCCTATACAGGAATAAAGTTCCCAAAATTGTCAGTATTTTCTGTTTCCTCCATTCTGTATATCTTGCCCCTCATCTAAGCCATCACAAGAATAAATGTAAAGATAAATAATAATAATGTTTACATCGTAGTAATATGAGCTTCATGAAGTTGAATGACTTCATCAGACCAACAGTGCTAAATGTCACCCAAGTATTCCAGCCTGTCCAGAGTAATTTCTTGAAGTGTCTATAATATTTAACTTTTGGAAAATGTTGTCTGTAAGAACCACCTCAAAAGAAGAGGTGAAGCATATACTGTTACTTTGTTGACTCTTTTTAGTGTGGTTTTGTTCATTACACTTTAAGTCTATGCAGAAACATGTGAATAACCAAGAGCAAATGGCATATGAAAGTCTGTGGAGTAAGCTAAAGGGGACAATGGGTCATCTTTCAGAATAAATGATATATGTGTTCTTGAACAGTTAATAATTAATCACTTTTCCCAAAAGTAAATTTCTGTTAATGTCCTTGCCATTTACCATTTAGTTTTGAGGGTACATTTGTGGGGAGAATATTGCAGCAGATATATCTTCTGAATAAGTCTCTTCATTGCTGAGCAAGAATCACATATTTTCAAGTTTAGTGCCTGAATATCTTCGCAAAATATTACTATAAGGATGTTATGCCTTTAGATCAGCTACTTCTGTTACTATGACCAAACAATTTTCTTCATTTACCTGCCCATCTGTGCAGCCACTACTCCTGGTTAACTGCGTAGCAGGGTGGTTACTACCTATAGCAGGAATGTCACAGCCACAGGGCAATGTCTATCATGTACTCAATGAAGACTATAAACCCAACAAAAATAAAATAGGATTTGTGAATTCTTACAAAGTGATGCTATTAGATAAGGGAAGACATCCAAAAGACTGGTCTGATACTACGCCTGCATCAATTACAAGGCAGTATATTTAGCCTTGATCAAAATTATTCAAAGGGTAGGAGTCCCAATAAATATATAGTAACTCTTTAACTATTAAAAACGGAACAATTTTCACTCACAAGAAGGCTGAAGCCAAAGTCTCTGTATGTTGAGTGGAAAGTTGTCATTCTGTACCCCTCTCAGGAACTGCAGTAAACTACCTGAAAAGTTTGTCTGCTTTTAGTTTCATCAGATGAAGGTTCTCCAAAGACAGCATCATGTTTTAACTCCATTTACAAGAAAACCTTTAAGAGCATGCTGAAAAAGGAAATTCCCAAAAGAGCTTTCTGATGGATGGAAAGAGTTTGATGTATTTTCTATTTCTAGGTATGGGAATGGAGAAGAGTTATCAATTTTTTCCAAGACTGACGTGTAAGTTGGTCCTGAAGGAGATGTAAAGAGGTGAGCTTTGGTGGTGTAAGTAGGACAAGACAGGATGCATCATTCTGACATAACCTCATGGCTCTGTAATATTGGAAGGTGGTCTGAGAGGATGACTACATAGAATAAGTATGAGCATGTTGTGATCAAGAACATCACATGTAGCACGGATGGAAATTCTAATTTTTTATTATATTCACAACGTACAGAATCTAACATAATATTTCCCTTATTACGTATCCACTTACAACACCTTAGAATTGATTTGTTGCCTTTATGAAATACAGCGAGAAATCATCCTGAACTTCCTTTTAGAAATCAGCACATGAGCAAAGATCAAATTTTCTTATGGTTCACACATTTAGGGATATTTTCATAAAACAGCCAAGAAATTCATTCTAAAAACAAACAGATTATATTTCCTTCCACTAACTAGAAAATGTTACTGTTGCTGCCATTCCAGCTTGCAGAGACACAGAATCATTGCCCTTCAATATATGTGTGTGTGTATAAACACATCTATACAGACATACACACACATTATGAAGCTTTGAAATCTTTAAGCAAAATAAGAGCATATTTATTTTATAAAGTTTTAACAATTTCATAATTTGCAAACCAATCCCCTAATAGAGTGTTATTGGTCAAAATCACTCAGGAGATAAGAATCTGTAGGGGCTCCATCACCTCCAAAAAAAGTACCTTTCCCTTGTAAAGCGTTAACAAGTTGGTAATCCAGGGTGTAACCGACCCTGAAAAAAGAATGAGAAGAGCCATGCACAGGAGGAAGAAAATATACTGTGAAGCATCTACCAGTATAGTATTAGCAAACAAATGTCTATTTCACATTGATTCTCAGGGAATTAAGAATGCAGTATAAACAGTGGTGGATTTTATTTAGCATTTTAGAGTACAAGAAATTGTTCAAATGATTGAGGTTGTTCTGAAAATGAGAGAAAGTGCAATGCAGAAGCTTTAGCAGAAGCCTAAGGAGGGAGCAGACCAACAGTGGAAAATTTTGCAGTGCATTTGTAGGAACTAAAATCTGTGTTGCAGGCTACAAGGAGAAAGACAAAATCAGTCAGAAGAACTGTTGTTTTTCTCAATGCCACTGAACCAATCACCTCAGATGGCTCAATACCTTGGTATGTATATTCATTGTATGTATAACATACAGTTTTCTATGAAGGCTTTTTTAAAGACTTGCATTAATTATTTAAAATAAATATTTCTATCATTAATCTAATCAGAAAACTTCCAGTATGTTGAATCAGTTCAGTGGAACAGATTTTTCTACATTTCTACGAAATCAGATTAAGCCTTTTTAAACATACCAGATTTGCAACAAGCAGGAAAGAAACCTAGATCTCAGACTGTCACTTAAAGCATCATACTTTTAACCTCCTCTTTTCATACAGAGCTCTTTACCTTTACTGACACCCTCTGGTCTCTATGCCTAAGTCAGGTTTGAATTCATTCCAGCACTCCTTCAAAAATTTACTCTCCAAATCAATATTTTGTGGAGCACAGAACTGGACATTTTCTGAAACTCCCATAAATCATATCACTGATTCCCCAATAGTTCACCATGTCAGCAACTTATTCAGGGGACTCAAGCAAATTTGCCAGTCACGACCTTCCTGTATTGAATCTGTGCTAGCAGTTCTTCAAGATATGCCTTTCTTAAAGTTGCCCTTTATTATTTTCTAGCAGCAGAGCTCTTAATCACACCTTTATCTTAGCTGCTATGATATTTTTCCTCAAGACCTGTTTCCAAAGCTGCTTTCTTTCAAATTCTCAAATAGAATTCAGTCGGTGAGATGTTTTTATTTTCTGTTTTCATTCTTAGTACAACTGTCCTCGTTATAAAATGAAATTAAGATCCCTTCCACTGACATTTTTACCTGGAATTCAAAATATGACCTTCAGCTTCATATTGACCAAAAAAACCTAAAACCTACACTTTTTATCTCCCAACTATCCCTAGCTATCTTCACACTTTCATGTCATGCTTTGCGAGTTCTGACTTATTTTGCAGGGGCACTTGCTTTATAAGTGTATGAAACAGAATTGCTGCGTGTTCTATAGTCCACTTATAAAACTACTTAGCTGTTATCACCTTCAAGAGTGCTTAACACTTCACCCTCCTTCATATATTTGTTGTCTTCTCAAACTTTGTCTTCTTAACCACATCTTTAGCTATTCCCATAGTATATCAACAGTATATCTCTACTGAAGGCCACGGCACATAAAACATTCCTCAGTTACAATAGTTCACATCTCAGTTTTCTGTCTTACTTTCAGCATGCCTCAAATTAGTAAACAAGAGTTTGTGTTTTCCCTCACAACAAGACAGACAAGGGGTTTCAGGGAGAAGGTTAGGGTTTGGGGATTTTTGGGGTTTTTTTTTTGGTTTTACTTGAAACTTCACAGTTAAGTGTTATAGTAACTGAAGTCAATTTATTAAATATATTTTTAGAAATTCTACTAGAGCATTTGATAGCTTTTTTAAGTAATGGTCCAGTTACTGCTAATTCTTTCAATAACTCCTGTAACAATATTAATCAGAATGAACCGATCTTGTGTTACTGTCATAAAGTACTTCTGAAGGAGTGGTACTATAACTCAGCAAGAATTAAAGGCACTTTTATAAATTGGAAAATATCATTCAAATTTTAATTATCAGGAATCCCTGCATAGCTTTTGGCTAATAGCGAGTGTGTAATTTATTTATAGTTTCAAAGTTCAGGGTCTCATCAACAGCTCACTGAAGTCCAGGGGAATGCTGGAACTCCTCAGAAAAAACAACCTGGCAACAGTTCCTTCATTTAAAAAAACCAAAACCAACTAAAATGTCATTCCAAGAAAGCATTACTTTTTAAACAAAAAATTTAAAAAAACTTTGAAAAAACTTTAAATTGCATTTCTGAAATATTGCAACACATAGAAAAATTAAGTCCTAAGTGCTCACATTACACTATCTTGTCTAACTTCTGTTACATTAAGTTTCTGAGCTTAACACATTGCAACTAAACATAAAGTACATATACAGTAATGTTTTTTTTCTAGTTTAAAAATCTTATAAAGACAGTTTCATGCTCTATGTCATAACAACTCTCAGTTCATCTTCTAGCCAGTTCACAGACATTCCACATAGTCTTAATAACTGTCCTCACATCAGAGTAAAAGAATCAGTGCATCTTTATGTAATTCCATCTCCTCAGCCTGTCAGCAAAGGAGAAGAGTCCTGGCAATACACTTTTCTAATTCCAGAGATAACTGTTTATCCCAAAGCCAAGTATCATTCAAAACTCCAAAACAACACAACTTTCAATGCATCACTATAAACTCGGTACGCTGGGTTATTTCCTGAGTCAACCTCAAGCATTAGCATGGTAGCTCTCCCAAATATAAAAAATTAGCACATTTGAATAGGCATTCCTTCTCTGGAGTATGTATTTGCACTAAAAGCCTCACATCTCTCTTCACAACTCATTCACTGCAGTAGTTTGCTCCCCAGTTAAATGACAGGAAGCATATAGCACATCACAGTAATTTCTACTTCAACTTTTCTGCTCAATTATGACAATTTCAACATAAGATTCAAAACAAAAAGGCAAAACACATAAACCTGCAGCCCAAAAATGGGTTCTCTCACCATTGCCGGCTTCACAGTAGACTGCTCACAGAGATGCTGCGATAGATATTACAACAAATAATCTGCACACGCTCCAAAGTCTAACCAGGGAAATCAGTGCCTGGCTGAGGAAACGGCAAAGACACTTACCGCTGCTGTGGCACCGTCTCTCTCGCCCTGACTCTCAGTCTCTCTCTGCCATCCTCCTGACAGCCTCAAATATAGCAGTCCCTTATGGTGCTGAGCCTGGGGGAGCAGAGGATTGCAGAGTTGGGGTTTTTCCCTTTTTTTTTTTTTTCTCTCTCTCTTTTTTTTTTTTTAAACCATCCAGAGGTAGTTCTCCAGACCCGACCGCCTCTCCTCCTCGGCTGGCTCAGTGATGGAAAGCCCCAGGTGAAGGCATCCGCGCCGGCAGCTCCCGCGAGCCCCTCCCGGCCCCGCCGTGCCCCCTCCCGGCGGGGGGACCGAGGCGCCTCCCCCGGCTGCTCCCGGGGGGGCGGCGGAGGCTCTGCCCGCCCCTGCCTGGACGCGTGCGGATGTATAGATGATGTGGATGTGTGTTTATGTGAGTGCCATCTCACACCGCCGCCCGCCGCTCGCCCCTACCCCTAAGCGCGCAAGGACCCCCCTCCTCCCGCTCTCCTCCTCCTCCTGCTCCTCTCCACCTTCCTCCCCGATCCTCCTCTTCCCTCCTCTGCCCCGGAGCGTGAAGGCAAGAGGGCAAGCTGGCGAGCGCTGTCCTTTGATCTCCGGCTCCTCTAATCCAAGACACCAGCCTCTTCCATCCACCACTTTCTGACCCCATCCTCTCCTGCCTCTTTCTCATCCCCTTCCCCATCCTCCTTCCAGGTGGATTGGTTTTTTAAGACTTCTTTTTTTCCTCTTTCTTTTTATTTATTTTTTAATGCGTTTTATTCCTCTCCAGCGGTTATGACCCTCCCTACCCCTGCTCTCTGCAGCCGGAGCCGGGAGCCGCGGTGCTGCCCGCTCCGCAGCGCAGCGCAGCGCACCCTCTCCTTCTTTACACCGCGGCTGCTCCGCCCGGAGGCACGCCCGGGGCGCCCAGCACGCCGCGGCTCCGGCAGCCGCTTCTCTCGCTGTTCCCTTCCCCATCGCCCACCCGCGCTCATCCCCGCCCCGCCCCGGCCCCGCGGCCCCCGCCCCGCGCAGCCCCGGGGCAAGGCTGCCGGCGCCGCGCCGCCACATCAGCCTCCTGACGGGTCCTCCTTGGCCGCTTCCCGCTTCACATCCATCCACACATCTACTGGGTTCCCACTCTCCCTAATGGCTGTCCTCAGGATCCAGGCTGATTCTAATTATTCTAATTCTTCCTTTTTTTTTTTTTTTTTTTTTTTTTTTTATTTTTTTATTTTTATTTTTATTTTTATTTTTTTGGGGGGTGTATGTGTGTTTTCCCCCTGTGGTAATGGCAACTTGTGCTATGAAATTTAATGCTTTTCTGGGCTTCTGTTGTTTTCTTTCATTGCTTTTTTTTTCCCCTTTGCCTTCCACATGTAGTTAGGACTCTTTTTTTAACTTACACGTTATCTGAGTAATTATTGTATAATTCCTATTCTCTGAGATTTTTCTCTGCTTCAGTGGCTCCATTTAAATGTTTTATGCTTTCTGAACCTCTGTGGTCTACAAATATACGTGTATGTTTGCATTTTTCTTTACTAACTTTTCTTTGTATTTTTTTTTTATTCCAGCTAATTTCCGGATAATTTTCAAAAACTGACCTTTTTGTGGTTTAGATTCAGGAGAACAAAGATTTTGGATTAATTCTGGAATTTGCTAGGGGTTCTTACAAAACTCTGGTCTTTATTGTCAACACTAATACGAGTTTTTTCTCTGTGTCTTTTGCTTGTCTCTTGTATTGAAGCCTCTAGCAAGATAAGATACTAGTGATGAGTGACACAGTTTTATACACTTTTGTGGTCCGGTATAATATATGGAAGTCTATCAGAGGATTTACAGCTCAACATCATGTTCAGTGAATTCTGTGCACTACTCCCAGTGAGGATGAGTTGAAAAAAACCCCTCACTTTCAATTCCTTTTTTTATTATTCTAAGATTGAAAATTTCTGTTTCTTTATCACTATCTCCCACTCTATTAACTATGGAAGAAAGAGAATGAATCCATCATTAGGAATGGACTTTGTCTGGATACACTATCCCATACAAAAGCAGAAGACAATTGTCTCCACAACTGTGGATGGGTCTCCAGACATATTTCTGTTGGGCAAGTAATGCTGCAACTTGACATATCAAACCTTCCCTTCATTGACTCAATTCACAGAAAATTATCATCTGGTCATTATTTCCAGTGTTACTAGGTTACAAGACAGCATTTAATCAGAAGCCAGGAATAGTGACTGCATTAATTCTGGTCTTATGAATAACTTATGAGGCTCCACTTCTCAATATTTTCAAAGTGAACCTTAAAGCCAGAAGCATTTTTGCTATTTTTTTTGGTGCATACTGTATCTATTTATGACAATAGTGAGGAAATACTTGTGAGAAGATAATTTTCATTGGTTACTTTTTTACAGGTAGAGACGGAATTAAAAGAAATGCAAAATTTTTTTTGAAGTCATAAAGACTTGACTTTATGGTCTTTATCATCCTTTATGAAGTTTATAGGGTTACTTTGAAAAACTACTTTACTTCACCCATGCCATACACATTGGGTTACACACTACTTTTTTTTTAACTCAAAGCTCTTGTCAAAGCACATCTTTCTTATGAATGGCAATTTTTAATATTTGCTTGCTTTTTTTTTTTTAACTTCCCATCAGTAATATTTCTACAAGGAGGTATTTGTATCTTTTCCTTTAATATAATCAGAAATTAAGTGGATTTGTATGAGTACCAGTTTTACCTTTCTTTGAAAGGAAAGTGGCACACAGCTTTTAAACAGGTTAAAGTTTCATTTGATTGTGTGTATCCTTTGCAAGGTCAGTTCCTGCTCTACTCCACCACTCTAAGATTGTAAGATGTTTTATGGTATGTATGTTCAGTGTTTTGTGCATGGACAGTGAGTTATGATCAGCATAAATAGTACTTTGTTACAGTACTATTATTGCAATACACTTTAAGTCAACCTAGCTGCATTTTGCATATCTGGTCTAGTTGTCTGACTATCTGTCAATTATCACCTTAATCTCTCTAATGCAGTGTCTGCAGTGGACAAGCAAACAGTGGATGCAGCACATCTGCAGTCTGAGTCATTTCTGAGCGCTTTTCTCATTTGTTTTGTGCTTCTTTTCACTCAGTCTCTCTTCTTTTTAAGCAGAATAATGTATCTTTTTTTTCTTTCCCACATGGAAAACTATCTGAGCAGTACCATTACTATTAGGATATTTCACTGTGCTTTCCTGACCAGTTACAAATGTAAGATAGGGAGTGAATTTTGAAGAAGATAATTAGCTGCACAAATTTCTCCCCCTCACCTGGGTCTGCAACAACAACAGAGGTGTATATCTAGAGATACTGAAGACTTCTCTTGCTCTTCCCCTTCCATTTCTGAGAAGCTCATTCAGGTACCTGTAGGACAGTATTTGAAAATAGTAGTTTTTGAAAGGTGTATGTTGGGCCTGTTTTAGTACGCAGCTGTACAATTTTAGTGGCAACCGCTATATTTTGTCCTCCCCTAGAACATCTGGATAGACTCCTCATGGCTTTATAATTAGAGTTATAAGAAAATTTTCTAGGGGGATAAGCAGAATTGTGTGTAAATTTGACACATAATTCTTCAGGCCTTCGGCAAACAGCAGAAGATTCAGAGCCTATCATGAAAGCTTTCAGTTATAGCAGATAATTAACAAACTGGAGATGTTAGCAATGGAAAGAAGTTGCTGCATAAAATTAAAAATAAAACCCTAAGCTCTGGGGGCTTGAGCCTCTTAAATTTTCAGAAGTGCAAACAGACGACATCTGGTCCAACATAAAGACTGGGAGAAAGTTAACCTATTCAGAAAAGTTTTGAAGCAGCAGAATGAAGCATGTTTTGTATCACAGCTTTATAGCATGCCACAATGGTCGTTTTGATTTTGTAAGAGAAACTTGTAAACTGAATGTATTGTTTCATTGAATGGTCTGAGAGGATGACAGAACTGCACTACAGTTGATCAAACACCTGAAGGATGATGAGGCCATTCTGTTACTTGGTGAACAACACCAGTGTTTCCACTGCTGCCTGGTTGAAGAGAAAATTTTCTGGGTCTTATATATTTTGATATATCCAGGTATGGGCAGTATGTTGCTACTGAAATAATGATCATCAAAGAGCTAAATAGAAATGCTGTGGTATTCACTTATTGACAGGAGGGGACAGGCTGAGTGATGTCTTGTTTCTTCAAAAGCCACAAACTCTGGGAGACATAGGGAAGTGACTGATGTGAGTGTCTTAACCCTATATCAAACTTGTTCATACACTAATGTTCCACTGAGTGTTACTGGTTTTTGTGAAAAACTGATTCAAAATGAAACCAGAGGAACAGGTTCTTAAAAATCAGTCTCCTGGCTAGTGACAGAAGCAGGGATGAACTGATCATCAGAGAGGATTCCTCTTTTCTGTGCATGCTTTGTGCAAGTGCAATACAGTTCTGTATTTCCAGAGTCAGAATACAGATGAGAAGGGATTTGCAAATTCTTATTGTCTCCTGGCTTCCCTAACCTTATGAGGGACATGCTTAGGTAAGCTGCTATGAAATACAAAGAACTGCTTTTGATGTTGTGATACAGCTACTAGTTAATATGCTGGGAAAAGCAAAACCATAGTTTTCCTCATTCCTTCCAGCTTGATCTTCAACATATGCACAGGAAGGATCCAGTATCCCCTGGAGACTGATTTTACCTTCTACAAAGATGGAGCAAAGTTCTACTGCACATGAGAACAGAATGCACAAAAGAGTAAAGAGTGGAGAAAGAACAGATCTGTCTACCACTGTAGCTATCCCATGGTAACATAAGCTGTTGTGATAGGGAACTAGTTGGGGGTGTGCTGATCCATAATCCTCAAAGTAGAGGAAAAAAGACAAGGGAAATGAAATGTTCTCTGAGAACCACAGAATTAAAAAAAAAAAAAACAAACCTATAATTATAACTTAATATTCCAGCAGCAATGAAAACTCAGTAGTTTTCAAAGATAAAACCCCCTATCTCTCTAACCCATATCTCCAAAGAGTCATGAGCACAAAGGATGAAAAAACTGCCCTCTACTGAATTACAGAATGGTCAGAGTCCATGACTGCTGAATGCAGAACAGGAGTAGAAACTAAATTTAGTTTCCTAACTTCTATTTCAATACCTAAATATAAATGGCCTGATTTTTTTTCAAAGATGTTGAACAGTTCCAGATTCCTCTGATTTATGTTGCTACTTAAAGAAAAAAAAAAATATTTTTTTTTTATTTAAGTATCTAACAATAGTACACAGATTTCTGCCCTTATAGACCAGAGGTTTGCAGCCTACTTTGTAAAATAATTAGATGCCATTGTGCCTTCCAAAGATGGATAGAGCTGCAAAAGAAAATATTTATTCTGTGTTTTCCTATTAATGAAGAAAACGAAGAGCACAATTCCCATAGCCCTAAGTGTGCAGTAATATTTGGATTTTTTTCTCTCCCTACCACTCTAAGTGTATAATGGAAATACACTAGAGGAGAGAATTAATGTTGGAAGCATCCTTGTCACTGCAAACCTTCTTTGGAGTATAGTGCAGTTGTGACTACACTAGTAGTGAATTAAGCTTTTCATTATTTTTAAATTAGCCTTCAGTCCTAGGTGATTTTTTGTTTCCGAATGTAATGGAAATCTAGAATTTGTGACGTAGGCAACTTATGTATCCAACAGTATATGGCATTATCTTCTGCTCCAGAAGATTTGTAACTCTGTGAAAGAAGTACTAGGAAGAATAAAAGTTCCTGCCATTTTCAGACCTCCAGTGCTTCCTGGACAGTCGAGCATTTCAGAGTGACACAAGGGAAAAGGGGAAATGTGGATTCTTACACAATGTACAAGACCATACAATAAATAATGTAATGCATAAGTAAAGCTGAATAACCCTATCCCCAAGAAACCTGAGTGACACTATTATCAAGTCTTTATTTGGTGAAGCATGTAAAACTGAATTTGTGAACTCATCTGAAAACAAAAAGACAAATGTACCAAACAAACCTTTTTACAAACAAAAACAGAAAAAGGGCAGGAGAGGAGTAAAACTTTATAAATCACATCCTTGAGTCTGAGAAAATCTCAGATTATACTGTTAGTGTCAGTGTCCCAGAAGGGCTGACAATTCTGCCTTGCTGTGTTCCTCATAGAAGAAAGGATTTGACCAGGAATGTCTGAAATTGAGTTTCTAGTAACTGCAATTAAAATAGCACAAATCAACATTCCCTAGTTTGCCTAGTTACCCTACTTGCAGCCCCCTTGACCTGCCTCCCCCTCCCCACACCCCCCCTCCCAAGAGGATTAGATTCATCATTTGACTTTGATTTTGATGTTTTATCTTTTATATGACAGTTTACTAGGAATAGTGTATCTGAGCACCCTATATGAAAATAATACCAAAAAAAGCTTGAATTGTTTCTTCAAGTTATTTTTTCAAGTACATCTGGAATACTCTGCTTGACTCCTTTATTAATATGCTGAGTACCTGATAAATCTAGATATGTAAAGATGGCATTAACTTAATAAAATAAATTGATTTCATCTAATAATAATATTGATGGTGACTTGGCAGGGGAAAGCACAAATGAAGATGACTTTGAAACCTTTAAATGTTTTCTGAAGAAAGTGCAATTATCCGATGATCTTTCATCTTAGGAACAAAAGACTAAATAAATTGAACTAAGGTTATAACATATAATTAATAACATACATATATACAGGTTTTAGTGTAACTCACAGAACATTAATTATAGCACTTATTTCACAGCTGTTCCATGAAAGCTCAAGTAAAATGTCTCTACAATTAAAACTGAATATATACTGACTTCATTAAATTAACAGCTGCACCAATAACCAATACCAAGGAACATAGCCTACTTTGTTAATGTCTTGATACCATCTGCAACATTCAAAACTATTGGGTTTTAAAGCAGATGATGTCTTACTAGTATTGTGATCACAGCTATCACAATATGCTTACACATGCTACTAAAGTGAATTGATCTGTTTCAAGGGAATTTCAAGGGCTATGAGCTGAGCTGCAAGACAATTTCCTAAATACAATTGTGGTGGCTCGTAAGTCAAAACCAGATACTTGGTGGCTTCTTCCAAATTCTTATGTCCTCAAACACGAATTTCTCTTGTGTCCAAACAAGCAAAATGCAACATTGGAGCAAAAAATGGGGGACTGAATTAATATAGGAAACTTTTATGCTATCACTTACTTTTCAATGTTTTGACATAAAAGTTCTGTCATTTTAACCCATATTTCAAAGTGTAACTTCCAGCTTAAAAGGAAAAAAGAAACCCACATGCACAAAAAAAAATAAAAAAACCAACAACAGAAACAAAAACAAAAAATCCAAACACCCCCCAAAAAAAACCTAGAAATCCCATCACATAGAGAATCATACAGATATTAACGAGAATGTGCTAGATCCTTAAGTCTGCTTCACAAACTGTCCTAACACAAGCAATAATAGGTGACAGCAGGATTAAAATCGTACCCCAGAAAGGTGTAATTCCATTTAACATGTACGGCAGTTGATTTCAGCATCTGGCTCTCCTCCAGGCCTTGGTTTGGTATGTGAACTTAATCCTTTCTAGTTGCTTCTTTGAATATTAACTAGCAGTAATTTTACTAGTATTACAATCTGTCTTCCACTGCAAATGTTTAAGTTATATCCTTACATATTTGAGACCTCTCTGTCTCTATCATTCTTTCAAATTTTCAGTACAAATTCTACTTTACCATTATTACCTCCCTGCCTTATTTCCTCATTTTGCTCTTTAATATTCTTTTTGTCTTTTGGTCAGAATTTATGACTTGTGTAGCTTTCACAGCTCTAACTTCTGTGTTCCTTATGTTACTCTTCCCAGAGTCCATTTCCTTGTTTATTAATTACACTCTCTTCCCCATCTTCAACCTTCTTGCACTCCCTCAGGTTCCTTGTCCCAGTCTGCTCCTCCCCTCAACAGTTGTCTCTTGCCATCTGTTTTTGTCCTTGACTCAGATGTCGTGATGCTTTTTTTTCCCGTATTTCCTGTGCTTCCATGTCACTTGAGCAGCAATGAAGAAATAACCTATAGCTCTAGGAAAACAAGCTATTAATTAGTTTACAGGTTCACATCCAGTGGACTGCATTAATTGGCATTGAAATTCAGGAAGAGTCTTCCTCGCTCTTTGTAACATTGTTCCGGACCATCCTCAGTTTTTTTCCAGGTGTGAAACTTGCTCAGACAAAGTCCTGAGTTGGAAGACAGAATCTGTGAGGAATGTGTCTGTCAAACCTTTAGAATTTTCCAAGCTGCTATGAAAGGATATTTTTCAGTGGTTTCTAGAGTGGAGAAAAAGCAGTTTTATCACTGGGATGCTATCAAAAACACCGCTGGCTTAAAACCAAATTCTGCTTAAAGGTCAAGATTTTCCTTTAAAATGTTCATAAAGTAACTGCTGAATTTGTTATAGTTTAACATCAATGAAAGAGCATTTTTCTCTTAGCTTGGTATAGAAATGCCTGAACAATTTTTTACAAAAATGTTTGTTAAAATTAAATAAATATTCTACCTGATATACACCCAGTGGAGAAAATTTCAATCCACATGTACAATTTTGGCAAAGTTAAAAAGAGCTTCACTTGGAAACATCCAATAAGAAATATCAAGGAAGAATAACTCCAAAGACACTATGAACTCCATCTATAATACAATCTTTTTGTATTATCAGCTATGTTATTACCAATGAAAGGGAATATTAAGCATCTGTCTGTTTTCCTTTCAAAGTGTTAACATAAAGGATGTAATATAAGGGATTTAAAAATATCTGTCTTATGTTAGTCTTCTTTGTAAAAGATGTGACAAGCTGGGTAACTATTTAATTTTTTCATGCACACATTCCTTTACCCAGGAATGGCCACCCAGACAGATGGATGGCTGCCTTGCTGCTTGTCCCCAGAGGCTCAGTTAGATGGGATCATCTGAAGGAGGGAACTGCCAGTCTCCAGGGGCTATCAAAATGGCAGAGAAGGGAAGATCATGAAAAGTTTCAATTGTGTCACCAAACCAAAAGTAGAAGGAGGGACAGAGCATGGAAACTGCAGCCGTAGAGAGCAAATCACAAAGGGGCTCAGGCACAGAGAAACCAGCTTTTATAGCCAGCCCGGGATTTGTCATTGAAAACACAGCACTCTCTAAGGACATAAAAGGAAATGGGGTGATTTTTATTGCGTTATAAAATCTTGTTTTCAATTTTCATTACTTTAAAAAAATCTGTTTTCTAGTTTTCATTTCCATTTTAAAAACCCCAAAACTTCTGAGCTTAACAATGCATGTAAGGAACTGAGGAGACAGATCCCCAGAACTTTATTTTGATATTATATCTTGAAAAATGTATTTTAAAAAAATAACATACTGCATTAGAACAAATAGGTAAAGGATGTGTTAAGTATTTTGTAGGATTCCAGTTATTGTTCTGAAACATCAACCAATTAGTGTAAAGCACCTTTTACATTGGAAAAATTGGAAATAGTATTATAAAATTAATTCAAATCTTTTCTATAAAATATTAGCACAGGATTAAGGTCTGGACAAATATATTTCTAGTTTTAATTGAACAGACTGAAAGCAAAACCATTTGGCAGATGTATAGCCCAGTACCTTGTAGTGAAATTTAAAGAGTGATGACAACATGTAAGAATTTTTTTAGCATACTAATAACATAATTTAAAAGCAGAAGCAATTTGTTAAGGATTAAATTGCATGCTCTGCATATGCAATAAAAATGTTTTGTGCCCCTCAAAATGTTTTATTTTCTTAGGGAGAGTATACATGTTAATTGAATAATAAACTTAAGAATAACATTTTGAAAGTATTTTATTCTATTCTCTGGATTACAAATTCAAAACACTGACAGACTAATCCTGCTCATATTAGGTATACAATGCATGTTATGGCATAATTGTGCTTTAAATGTACTTGATAGATTTTAGTATGCACTTTAAATGTCATGATACTATGAGAAGCAGCTGTAAAAAATGTCATCTTGGTGCTTCATATTTATGCTATGACTTCCACAGGAGTTTTGGAAGTCTGAAGGAGTGTTAACTGCCACTATTGCCATCTCAGGATGGTGTGTTAATATCTTTCTCCATGACATCCTTCCCCCCTACCACTGCCAATTATGTCAGAGATGGTCTCCGGGGATTACTGACAATTTCCTTAATGATGTGTGAGGGCTGCCATTGCCCACTTGGAACACTGACAGTGACTGAAAGGCGTGTGTCTTGGCTGTTAAGTGTGTTTAATAGCAGCATGCCATTTTCTGTCATCTCCTGTACCTTAAGAAGAGTCATATTGTCTCCATATGTCTGTTCATGGCAACCTTCTGAGTGTCAGTGTGGCTGAAGTTCCACATGTGCACACATGTCTGCACATGTGCAGCTGGAGCAGTGGATTGTATGGGATTGTTAATTGTGTTTGTTGTGTGCATGCCAGGAGATAAATGGCATTGATCAGGATTACTGAGATGGCAATAAAAGCAAACCTGCGCTAGACAGTGAGAAATTAGTCACACCTGAGACTTGTAGTCCTTTTTTAAATAGTGGTGCTGAATCTAGTTTGATTATATTGTGAAATGAATTATGAGAAACATAGTCTCAAATATATATAATATCACTAGTGATTCAAATTGGGAGAGGATTCATTTTAGGCTTTTACATTGGGTTTTGAAAAGTGCCTAGAACTTCCAGGGATGATTTGCTCCAGAGCCTGCAAAGAAGAGTATTCATAATTCTGAAAAACTTCTGAAATCATGCAAGGAATCACAGAAATCAGCCAAGTACACAGCCATAGCTGATGTACCTATCAAGGATCTTATCAGAATTTTTCAGAGTCAAAAAACACTCACATTCATTTTACTAGCTTTTGAAAAAAAACCCTTTCTAATCTTCCTATAAATCAGTTAGTAAAATTCAGGTATATTGTTAAACATTTATACTTGCATCATGGTCAAAGCAATAATTTATTTTGTATTTTTATCCTTATATCTGTATTATTAATATCCACGTGGAGGTGAGAGGATTAAAATAAGTAAGAAGAACTGTGGATTTTCAGAATAACCTAATTTTCCCAAATTCATGAAACAACTCCTCCAATTTTTGTGGTTTTATACAGGGAAGAACCTGAAATTGCACTCTGAAATTGTTTTGCATTTCATGTCTATAAAATCTCAATGACTGATCAGTTGTATCTCTAACATCTTATAGTTAACGCACTGAACGTATTTTCATGAGACCTGGGTTCAATTTCTTGCAAACTCCTTGGGTGGGTGTGATTTGGTTTTTCAGTTCTTCATACTTACTTTTCCTGAATTTATAAAAAAATACACGGTATATTTTCTGAGCTGGAAGACTATGTAGTAATAATTCCTATTATATATTCATAGTAGTGTTTAAGGTAGCAGTCTGACTTTGGGTATTAGTTAGGGATAGAGTCTCTTGATGTCTGTTTCATGTACAGGTTTTTTAAGTTTCTTTCATGGTAAGCTGCAGATCTCTTTGTTAATTGATACCTAGGTATAATGCTTTAACTCTGGAAATAACTATACAATTGATTTCATAAAATAAACTTATTGGAATATGTTTGGTTTTAATTAAATTTCTACACATGAATGTTAATTAAAATTCACTCCTACTGATAATAACATTATTAACATGTATACAGTGTACAGTTAACAGGAACAGAAATAGAGGCAATTAGTGAAATTAGGTGTTTTCTCTACCAGGAAGGAATATCCCAAAGAGTAATTGCTTATATTCATACATTCTCTGCAGATATCACTAATAGCATCATTAAATCAATATAGCACCACTTTAGAAACACTAAACAGATTTAATGACTGGGGACTTGATAGGAATGACACTTTTTTATTTTCTTTTTAATTGTGCATGACTGTCAATAGAATTGGGCATTTTCATGTGGCTATCATGACCTGACTGTTTTGCATCACAGAAATTAATTAATGTATGTGGAAGTGTATTGCTTCTCAGGTGCTTTTGAAACACTTGTTCTCTTATTGTCAGCTGTGTAAGTATGTATGCTCATCTAAAGGTTCACAGCTATTTTCTCAGAAATCTAATTTTGCTATTGTGAATTATTATATAAGATTTATTGCTAATACAATATCTAAATATTGTCAATTTAGTGTATAATATACACAGGTCTAAATTTTTATAATGTAAGTAGGTCAGTGCAGAAATGTCCAAGCTTACAGTTTTTGGCCTTGTAGGATAGTGACAAAGGTGACAAAGCTACAGCAAAGCTAGGTGACAAAACAACAGCACCTGTGTAGTGTTGATTTAGGCTTTTGCCTCCATATATGACCAGATCTTAGCGATTTTACTCACCCCTGCCAAAGTGAGCATTCCCTGTCTTCCAGCTGGATAGGCATCCCTGCCAATGGATCCACCTGGGAGCTGCCTACAACCCTGAGAGAGCAGCTTACCCTGTTGGCCCAATCCTCAGCAGCATTTAAGACCCTTTTGCAGACCCATGTGTGCCAAAGTCAATCACAATCATCACAGCTCCCTCTTCTCTGGGATGCATTCATTATGTGAGCATCCAGACAGCTCCACCTGTAATTCCCACCTAGCATCCTTATCTTAGGACAAATTAAATTGTCCATCAGATGCAGCAACGGAGAAGGGGGTATGTGTGTGGGGAGGTCTGAGGAAGATCTAACTATTTTTTTGTTGTCTTCACAGACACTATTTGAATTATTGTGCACAGTCTACCCTTTTAAAGTCTTGTCTGGTTGTTAGAAATTATGGCAAGAATTGGCAAGTGGGGAAAAACACTATTTTGCTTTTTCAGACAATCAAGGAAAGCTAACAATAAATGAATTTAGTTTTATAGCTCTTCTCTGCCCCTTCTCTACTGAGGAAAGAACAAGGCACTTCAGTGGCTGTGAGTGCTCCTAAGGTGCTCTGTGGTGTACATTGGGAGATTGTGTAACCCACCTTCCTATCCACCCTGAGTACAGTGCAATCACACCAAAACCCTTAGAATTCCAAGTCTTTCTCTTTTAGTAATATTCCAACCACAGTTTTACAGGGATTGATTCTCCTGACACTTCTATGATACAGTAAATAAATTTACAGAGGGAAATGCCATCACAGAAGAGCTAAAAGGTTTCCCCAGAAGCGTTACACTCCATATGAGAGAATTTACAGTTTAGCAAGCCTGACTGCAAATTCCTGCATTCAAACCTCAAATACAAAAGACTCCTTGAAATTTAGATACTTCTTTTTATTAATGTAAATAGTGTGCTATCATTTCAATTAAGTGGAACTATATTTGTTATCATCTCTTGGGCAGAAAGATGTAGGAGATATGTGCTGTATAAATCCTTCTATGGATAAAATTGTAGTAAAAATCAATGTCAGGAAAATTAGGTGTGTGTGATTAAGGAAGCTAAACATGACATTACATTACACAAATGGTCACCTTGTACTGATAGAACAAGTTGACTGATGGAAGTTAACGTTAGGCAGGGTCTGTGCTAACACAAAGAGAAAAGTAGAATTAATATTGAATTACTGGTATTTATATATTATCAATATGCCTTTATATGCCTGACTGTTGTACGTCTGGAAGGACAATGAAAGATGCTGAAAAGTCTTTACGTTTAACTTTAAAAGGTGAAACTTGACAAGCATGCACTTGGGACAACTAAATGTTATGCACCTTGATGGTGGATGGAGAAGCATCTGCCAATACTGGGGCTTGCAGAAGATGCTGCTCCGTATATATGTTATAAAAATGTTCTGCAGGGGTATTCAACTGTCATAAGATTCTAGCCCCATAAAAAAAACATGCAGGGAATGGAAGAAAACATGATACACAGAGAACATTAAGTGAAATAATAGTTTCAACTTCAAGCAATGTACAGCCAGATGGAAAAATGTCAAAATGGATGGGTAATTATCTCTAAGTTTTATATGCAATGCAGACTTTCAATTATTTCTCTTTTTCACATCTTCACATGCCATCTTCATGACTTGCTGTCAATGGATGCCATGGACATCCAGTCAATGTAATTTCAAAAATCTGTTAGCTGAGGAAGAATGGCTTAAGTACATGCTTCCTTTTAAGAGCTAATATCCTTCCTACAGGCCAGTGCCTAGAATCCAGAATCACTTAGTTTGGAAAAATCATTTAAGATCATTGAGTTCAACCACTAACCCAGCTCTGAAAGCCTGCCACTAAACCACGTCCCCAAATGCCACATCTACACATCTATCAAATTCCTCCAGGGATGGTGACTCCACCACTTCCCTGGGCAAATTGTTCCAGTTTTTAACAACTCTTTAAGGAAAGAAATTTCTCCTAATATGCAATCTGAACCTCCCCTGGTGCAAATAGAAGTTGTTTTCTCTTGCCCTATCTCTTGTTATTTGAGAGAAGAGGCTGGCCACCCCCTGTCTATAACCTCCTTTAAGAAAGTTGTAGAATGATACGGTGTCCCCTGAGCCTCCTTTTCTCCAGACTAAGCAACCACAAATGTTCAAAAATCCTCACCTCTACAACCAGGAAAAGAAAATTAACCTGAGAATTTGAGCAAGAATGTTCATTTTCAACTGAGGCACAGGGCTTGTTGCAGAGTGTCTGAGAACATGAGAAAATATCGCTGAAATTGTCCTGCACAGACAACCAACAAAGATTATCTTGCACAGAGCATCATGAGGTCCAGTGAACATACTAACTGGGTCTGGGAGATTAAATTTTCCTTCTTTTGGGGAATCTGAATGTATTTTGCTCAAGGCTTCCTTTTCCCAATCCTTTTGCGAGGAATGAGAGGGTTAGCCATGATATTGCCTATAATTCCGAGATCTGGAATAGTTCTGGGATAGAACCTGTGTGATACCTGCTGTCAGTGCCTGTAGACCATGTTGAAAGATACTAACTCTCATTCACATTGACCTACAGTTTATTCTTTTACTGTTCTCACAGATTAGTAACACAAACCATGGGGTGTAGCGGGTATTTCTAGAGCACATTTCAATTAAATTACTACTGAATATACAAATGCTATGAAGTCATAAGGCATTATGGACCCTAATTTGCAGCCTACAAGGAAGTTTAAACGGGATATTTAAAGTCACCTTGAAGTTAATTGAAAAATAAAACAAACATAGCAGACTAATAAAACAACCTCACTAATCTATCATTGTTTTATGGAGAGAAGGGATCAAAATAATTACTGCCTGTCTAAAAGCCTCTGAAGAAAGAATACATCTTTTAAGATTAAGTAATTGTATTCTTACAAGTGGAAAATACAGAAAAAATAAAGTAGAACGCTAAAATATTTTTACTGCTTTTAAAGCATAATTATGTAAATGTATAATTAATGATACAATTCTAACAAGCAAAGCAGTAGCTTTACTTGACAAAGTCTAAAATATGTTACCTTGAGTTCTACATAGCTGCAATCTGTTCTGGTATCCAAAAATATTATGGTGTAATAAAATGTGAAATTTTACGGTATCTACTGTTATTTTTTTTTAAACATAAAAATAACACTAAATACAGCTATAAAACAAATCAAATCATAAATCTAATTTTTATCGAATCTATGTTTGCTAGTAAGCATATATACTACAAAGTAAGAACACATTTAATAAAAAAGGAGAACATATATAATAAAGTAAGAACTCTTTACAATCAATGTTTTTGTGTTCGTATATTAATATATTTGAAGACAATATTTGGATGTCAGTGCATCTCTGTTCTCTTCAGTCTCATTCCTGCCGCCATAGGTCTGTCACATAACAGGTGGCATATGGGCAAGCAGCTGAGTTGTAACTGGGTGCATCAGACTGTCCCAGGGCTGCCAACTGCAGGATGGGGATGCTGGTTTATATTAGTTCAGTAAGTTGGGAGTGCATACAGTGTGCTGGCACTGAGCCTGCTTCCTTGGCAGGTGTGATCCAAGCACCCTGCCATGTATACGCTGTTCTGGGAATATCCTGTCAGCACTGCCATATTTCTCAATCACAGGAAAATATCCATATTCTTCAAAATGTACAACTATGTGTGGAAGTTCACACCTCTGCAAGAATGTCTCTGATGCCAACAAATTGCTAGATGGCAAGCCATGAATGCATTATTTATGGTACAAAGCAAGATGAATGCGTGAGGAAATAAATAGAGTAAAACCATGGAAGCTGAATTCCACGGAAAATGCACTGACTAGAAATGTTGAATTTATACTCTCCTAGTCCTCCAAAGACAGACAATGCATAGGCACAGTGCTAATCTCTTTTCTGCTTGCAGAGATATTGGGTGTCCAACTGTCTGTTCAAAATTATTTAGCATGTAAACAATTTTAAAAATCATGCTTTACTCTAAAATTTTGCATTCATCTTCTTTTCCACAATTTAATTTTCTGTTGTTTTCCTTGTCTATGAAAATAGTCTCCTAAAACTAGCATTCCTTTCCCTTGCTTTCATTCCCAGACAATACTTCTATCTTTTACTGTCAAATCATTAAACAGTCCTTGTATGCTATTGTGTGATCAAAACTGGATGGGAGTTGGCTTACCCAGGACTTCTTCTTGTTCCTTACTTTTCTGAATTGATGTCATCTGCCAGGCACCAGTAGCTCAGCACTGGGGATAGCTCCTGGGTCACATCCACGTCCCCACCGCTCACTTGTTTTTTGATCTTCAGAGATGACAGAACAAGGCAAAAATTGTACTTCTAATAAATAATTCAAGCACTCAAACTGGAATTCTAGCTCATGGACCTGCTGAAAAGTAGCATACGCTATTACACTAAAAAATGGGAAAGTACTGGGTACACCAAAAGTAACAGAGAAGGCTTTTTATTCTTGTTCTGGCATGTACTGGCAGTCTCGTATCTCATCCTCCAGCTTCTGGGAGCAGGAAGCTGCCTCTGTTCCTAGAACAGAGTATTTTTTAAGTCTAGGTTTTTCCATTTGCAAAATGAATTTTCCTATTCTTCAAGGCCATGAAATTTAGGTACTACATATATATAACAGATGCAAGTTTTTATACCAGGAGAAAATTTCTTATCCTCATCCTCATTCCCATCCCCATCATTGTGCTCAACATCATCTTCCTTCCTATTATTATTATTATTATTATTATTATTATTAATCTCTTTTTTCTGTTATATTGTGCAAGGATAATATATTTCCCCTTTCTTAAATATGCATCCTTTTTTTCCCTGGACCACTCTGTTGCTGCACTCAGTTTCCTTCATTTGCTGTCTGTGAATGAGTTGCACTAACCTCTTCTGTAACAAGTTATCTTGTCATTTTATCTTTTAGTATAAAATGTTTTGAGAGGTTTTTTTGAAAGATGTTGTATGAAAATGAATTAAATTTTACTAGTTTATCCTGAAGCAGATGATGTGCTGAGTTGACACCCCATTTTCTCTTTTCTAGATTTGACTTGTCATCTTTTTAAACAGATTTTTATCGTTCTGTTTTGGTTGGGGTTTTTTTTTGTTTTGGTTTGTTTTTTTTGTTTTTTGATTCAGTACATAAAACAACTTGCACTTAACAGTTTTCAAAAGCATTATTTTTGGTAGTGTCCTACACTCATAAAATAAAAACTAAACCAAACAAAACCAAACCAAACTCTGAGAATAATGGACTTGCAGAATGCAGCTGCCTCAACAAAGACCTCACAATGAGCATGTGAGTCACAACACAATTGAAGACACACATGGAAAGGGCCAGATGAGGAAAAGTGCCTAGCACAGGACCATTCTCTTTGGTACGTTGATCTCTACACTTAATTTTTAAAATTCTCAGCTCTGAGACTTTATGCCTATTGCTAAAAATATCTGTCATGTATTAAATAAATTGACGATCTGTTTTTCCCTGTAGATTTATATTAATGAGGCAGTAATGGCATCAGAATGTTGTGTGGGACCACCTGAGTAATCAAATTCATATGTATACAAGGCCCTCTGCATATGATATTATGATTTTAAATCACTGTACAGGCCTATACAAAATGGACAGAAAATCTTCAGATTTGCACACAGCAGAATTGCTGTTTGTTGATGTACAGCCTCCAGCTCTTTAAGTCATCCAACCAAAAAAAGGTCTGAGAGGGCATTGCTCAACACTTTGTTCACATCAATGAGTTGGATTCTGATACAGGGAAAGATAAAGTTTGATGCTCACATGGTGTTCTCAGACTAATCTTTCTGCATGGATGAAAAACTGTAATCCACAGTATGACTGTAGAAGGTATGACTTCACTGAAGTCAGTGTGAGTTTTATCAGTTACTTGGTGGGAATTTTGTTTGATACCTGTTTATTAGTACTCTCAGAAGTAAAAGTATTCACAAAATAAAGAATCAAACAAACAGTTCTGCAGAAGCTTATTTTTTCTGTCAAACTAGCTGCCATCACTTGAAGATCAGTGGAAAAGAAGTGACACTGGAAAATCAGTAGGACTCTCAGCCTTTTGTGGGATTAGGAACAAGACAAAGAGGAAAATTCCAGAAAAATGTACAAGGAAAATTAATTCAGTGACACTTGGAGAAAAAAAGGTGACAATTCTAACTACACTTTCTCAGACCTATTTCATACCTCTTCTGCCTTGCCACTGGTCTTTAAAGACGCTTTTCTTTCTTTAAGAAATCCCATCTCTTACCACTTATTTCTCACTTAGATTTGTAATACACTGTAATAATATGATTTGTTACGATGTTAAATAATTGTGCAATCACAAATGAAGGATTATGAGTTTGGTAGAGGATGTGATGATTAACTCTTCTAATAATCGGATATATGGACATGAGGCAACATGTACTGACAGATTTCTGCAAAACTGTGCAAGGTATCAATTTTCAAACAAAGCAATCACACGGATTTACTCATTCCTTTGCAATTACTGTGAATGCTTTTAATTTATTTTTGCATTGCTGTATATTTGATAAGATTGTAATCTTCAGAATGAAAAAAACCACTTGAAAATACCCAGTTTACTGGGTAGCTATCATATAGGTAGGTTTTCCCATTATTACCCATGGCATCTTGGTTCCACCCATTCTCTTGTAGGAAAACTATGGTGATGGTCTGTGACACTGTTTTGCTGTTGGAAATGGCTGGCTTTTGCTAAAGATTTTCTTCTGTCCCTTGGGAATCTGATTACTATTCGTTGTTGGTTGTTCAAGCTGGCAGTGACAAAATAACAAAGAGAAGTCCAAGGGCAATCAAAAGAGACTTCAGGGCCTTGAAACAATTGGTAGAGGGGTCAAGACCACAGGAAGTAATTTCCTTGATTCTTCCAGTAACAAGAAATAGGAATAGGGAGATCCATCAATCAGGTCAATGCACGGCTCTGAGGTTGTTGTCAGCAGAAAAATTTTGGGTTTGTTGACCATGGGGTGATCTGCTCAACACATGGTCTACTGACACGTGATGGGTTGCACCTATTGAAGAGGGGAAAAAGAGTTCTAGTGCAGGAATGCTAGGGCGACTTGTTGCAGAGCTTTAAACTAGTTTGGTAGGGGGAAAGGGACAAAACCAGGCTGGCCAGTGATGAGCAAGGGGACAGTGTGTCACAATTTGAGGAAACGAGCACTAACGGGATTCCTTAATATGACTCAGGAGGTGTTTGCTACGATATAGAACACCTGCAATATTTCTACACTAATGCCTGTAGCATGAGGAACAAACAAGAGATGCCCAAGCTGTGGCCCAGTCCCAAAGATTTGAAATCATTGGCATGAGTGAACCCGGTAAGATGAGTCCTGTGACTGGAGTGCCCTGTTGGACAGCTGCACAGTCTTCAGGAGAGATAGGTGGGGCAGAAGAGGTGGAGGGGTGGCACTGTATGGAATAGAACATATGTTAGAATGTATGGAGCTTGCATGTGGCAATGACACAGTTGAGAGTCTCTTGATAAGAATCAAGGGGCAAACAAATAATGTAGATGATCACCTAGCAAGGACAATGACCCTGACAAACTATTTTTTGAGGAACTAAGGAACACTTCCATGTTAATTACCCTTGTCCTTATGGGGGACTTCAACTTGCCAGAAATTACCTAGGATTATCACCCAGATGGCAAAGCTTGGGACAGAAGGTTCCTAAAAAAATCTGGATGACAACTTTATGGAACGGATCTTAAGGGAGTTGACTCAGAAAGAAGCCCACCTTGATGTGGTGCTTGTCAGCAGAGAGGATCACATAGGAAACGTGAAGATTGCTGGCCATCTTGGCCACAGAGATGGTGAAGCAATTGAGTTAAAATCTCTGAATCCCTGACTGAAGTGCCAGGAAAATCTCAGCTCTGGAAATGAGAACAGGCTTCACACTTCTTGGGTATTTATGGAGTAAGGTCCGCTTGGAAAATGATTTTGCATCTACCAGGATCCATCAGTGTTGGTCTCTTAATCACTTCCTAAGGGCACAGGAACAGGAAATTCCCAAATGTTGGAAGTCAAGCTGGTGAGGTAGAAGGCCAGCTTGGCCTTCTACCTTGGCCTTGGTACCTTCTGTATCAAATAAGGCAAAAAAGGAGTATGCCCAGTGGAAGCAAGGTAAGGTGACATGGGTGCCTAATTCTGCATCTGGGATGGGACAACCATGTGTGTAAAGCCTGAAGAATGAGATACTGGAAAGAAGCACTACGGACCTGGGTGTCCTGGTTGATGGCAAGTTGAACATGAGCCAGGAGTGCCCTGGCAGCCAGGAGGACCAACCCTGTCCTGGGGGCATCAAGCACAACATGGTCAGCTGGGCATGGGAGGGGATTTTCTTGCTCTGCTCTTCACGGGGGTGAGCTCACCTCCAGTGCTGGAGGCAGTTCTGGGTGCCACAAAACTATAAGATATAAAACTATTAAAGTGTGTCCAAAGGAGGACAATGAAGAGTATGAAGGGCCCTGAGGGGAAGCTGTATGAGGAGTGGCTGAGGTCATTTGGTCTGTACAGCCTGGTGAACAGGAGAATGAGAGTAGACCTCATTGCAGTTACAACTTCCTCCTGAGGAGAAGAGGAGGGGCAGGCATTGATCTCTTCTCTGCGGTGCCCAGTGACGGGACTCAGGGGAATGGCCTGAAGCTGCATGAGGAGAGGTTTAGGTTGGATTATAGGAAAACGTTCTTCACCCTGAGGGTGGCTGGGCACTGGAACAGACTCCCCAGAGAAGCCTGACAGAGGTCAAGAAGCATTTGGACAACAGTCTCAGGCACATGGTGTGACTCCTGGGGATGGGGCTGTGCAGGGCAGGGAACTGGGCTCAGTGATCCTTGATGATGACCCAACTCAGCTTATTCTCTGAATGTGTGATTCTGTGACACTGCACTTTAGAGCTTTATTGGTGTACATATTTTAGCTGGTCTTTGATTACTCACAGAGTATATAGAAATGTTTGGAGAGGCATCTATTTCAATCAGCTCTCAAAATCTGTGTGTTTAATTAAATTTCATATCTTCTTAAGCTCTCTACATATTGGATAGGTAATGAGAAATACTACCACATGTGAAAATGCCCTGGACACCTCCTTCTTTCTCCAGTAATTGTACAGAGAGATTACGAACATCATCCATCACTACAAACTTTTCCACACTGGCAAAAGGAGCTTCTTACAAAGTTGATATGCATAATAAAGCAAGGATAAATCTGTTACCACTGTGAAGCATGTATAATATCAAACTTACTAAACCTGTTGTCTTGGTTTGACCTAGAAGTGAGTTTTTTGAAAAGTTGTGGCCAAACCAATCAGTGGCCAGATTTGAAATTGGCACTTGTGGTGGACACTGAGGTTTGGATACGCCGCTGACAACACACAGGGGTTAAAAGCAAGAGATTCCCAGAAAACTTCCTCTTTAGAATCCGGCGTTGAGTGAGTGGAGTCTGACCTCTCCCCTGCCCAGCTGCGTCTGGGAGGGGGAGGCCATGCGGCCTGTGGGGAGGAGGCCAGGGCTCCAAAAGGTACACGAGTGGAGGAGACCGTGCAGGGGTAGAAGAGACTTGAGATGTCTGGGCAACCCCCCGGAGAGAGTGATAGAGACTGTGCTGGCAGCACAGCCGGCCAGAAGTGGGGGATGCGGTGAGAGAAGGTGCCCGGCAGCTGTGGGAGTCCTGGGCAGACAGAAGGGAAGATTTTAACCCCTTGGTAAAATAATGGAAACCTTACAAATACTGATCCTCCTGAATCAGAATGAGGAGAGAGAAATGAGAGATGAAATAAGCAAGCATGAGGAAAGCTGGAAGAGGTAAGAAGAGATGATGGAGTGGCCTTGGGCTGGACTCTTTCTTGTATGGCCATGGACAGACATGTGTTTTTCCCTGTGACCCAGAGACTGTATTTAGGGGGAGGCAATGCCTTGGAGCTAAGAGTGAAGCAGCGGAGTGAACAGAGACAGCTGAGGAGGGTGTGGGATGCCCTCTGTCTCCACGGAGAGGAAGATCTCTGTTCATGAGGCCCCTCGGCCCCAGGGGGTGAAATTCAGAGGGGACTGGTGTCCCAAAGTTGAGAGGTAAAGCAGTGACGAAAACAGAGATGAGTGAGAATGGTGTGAGATACCCTCTGTCCTCAGAGAGAGTTTGAGATCTCTGTTCACGAGTCTCCTCGGCCCCAGAGGGTGAAATTTGAGGGGAGACTGATGTCCCGAAGTTGAAAGACTGCTGCTTCTAGAACTAAGTAGAGCATCTTTAAACGGAGAACCCTAAAAGCAGTCCTGGCCCGTGTCCAGTAGTAAGAGCACTAGACATGGGGTGGGGGGGAGAAATCATGATGGCCAATGTTCTCTAGGTAAGGCCATAAATAACACGAAAGCACAACAAGTTTCAATCGTGCTTCCGGAGGAAGCCTATGATGCAAAAGAAGACTCCTCTCTCCCTGATAGATTTGAGACTTGATTATTTAAAGAATAGTGAATCTGTGGAGAAAAAAGAGGGGAGAAGAAGAATGTATTTAGAAAATTTTCATTTCTTAGCTTTGTGTGTGTGTTCCTTTTTAGATATTGTAATGAATAAAGTGTTGTGTTTTTCCCTCCGTCCCCGAGTCGAGACTGCTTTGTTCTGTTTCCAAATCACATCTCACAGTAACCATTTTGGAAATACACATTTCATGGGGCCCTGGCATTGTGCCAGGGTCAAACCATGACACCTGTGAAATGGTACCTCTTGGGTGTTCTCATCTCTTCTGTAAGTATCTGTTACTTGGTTGGAAAAGGGAGGAATAATTCAGCTGTTCATCTTTTCACTTAAAAGGTCAGCATAGCAAGTGGAAACTTGTGGAATGAGTCTTGTTCTTTCTCTCTTCTGTTTCTCACCAATAAGACAAAATCCTTCAGAGTAGAATTGTCCTCTTTGAGAAAAACTGTTTTCCAGGCTCAACACATCCAAACACTTTAAATTAAGTCTGTGGACAAGCTAAAAGTCTGTGTTTTACCTCGAATGGATCCTGCTACTGATCTGGTCTTTGAATCATTACAGAACTCTTTGCATGGTTTGACTGAAAGATTGCTGATTTCATCAGTCTTGGCTGTTGCCAAGGAATTTGTCCCACTGTTAAGTAAAAAGATCTGGGAAACCTATATTTGATTAGTTTTTTCTTATTTTTCCCTTGATTTCAATTGCAAATAATTTCCACAGCACTTCCAAAAAGAGCTATAGCTTTCTACAGGACTCAATATTACTTCAGGTTTCATTCATGTGGGAGCAAGGTGTCCAGCATTATAGAGGTAAAGAGAGACAGACCCTACTATTTGCTCAATGATCAAAGATACGAAAAGTGCTGAAGGTCACTGGTTTGTCCATTGTACCTAACAAGGAAATAAAACATGTAATTATTACTGGGATCATTTTCCATCTTCTCAGATTAAGGCACTTCATACAATTTTTAAGGAATTATCTGGAAAACAGAAAGGGTAACAACTCCTTCACTGCTCCAAATTAGAGAGAGAACTGTGGAACA
The DNA here is from genome assembly GCF_036417665.1 of Passer domesticus. Classification (NCBI taxonomy): domain Eukaryota; kingdom Metazoa; phylum Chordata; class Aves; order Passeriformes; family Passeridae; genus Passer; species Passer domesticus. The sequence continues at coordinate 78,225,525 of NC_087475.1, forward strand.
GACTAAGCTTGTGAGGAATTATCTGAAGTGTAGTGAAAGCAAGTGCTCCTTTAAAATGACATGAGGAAAACACTGCAGAGAAAATGCATCTGTAAGCACCTGTATGTGTGCCCAATCTCTTTCCAACAGTCACATGTTCACATGGGAAAACTTGGAATGCACATTACAGAAAGGAGCTTGATGCTCATACATTAGTACCACTCTTCCTCTGGAATAAACTGCAGAAAGTATGTACATTTGGTGCATTTTGTCTTCTCTGGTTTGGTTTTATTAAATATTTGGTGAAAAATCTGCAACATGATTCAGGAGGGATCTCTACGAGTAAGACTGTTCACCATCCTAATGAGTAAAAGAATAACAGAGCAGGAAAAAAACCCCCAAAAAACAAAAAAACAAAACAAAAAAACAAACAAAAAAAACCCAACCAAAAAAAAAAAAACCACCAAGAAAGAAATCAAGCACAAAGACTATTAAATTAATGCTAATCAGGTAGGTAGAGTTAGTTGTAAGTGGTCCCCTTATTATGCACTTTGGGTCAGTCTTGCATTTAACTGCCTTCTCTTATTTGACTCCTTCTTCTATGAAAGACTGGTTCCAAAGATGGCTTAAAACCAAAATCCCTTAGTCAGTCATCTGTTGGAACTTTTTTCCCCCTTCTTGACAAAGAGAAACCATTATTGGTTCTGAAATTATCCTGATTTCCACCAAAAAAATATGTTTCATTTACTGGTAGTAATTTCTTGTTCACAATATATATATTTTCCACTCAGGTTTGCCAGAAGGGCTTCTTTCTAAGAAGTGACTGTGATCAGCAAAGATAGTAGAGGAAGAAAATTAGTCTATCCATCTTTTGAATTTCTGTTAAGAAACATAACTGTAAAATAAAGATCAGAATGTCCAATCCTACAAGACAATTAGTACATGAATCATTTGCTCCAGGTAATGAATTCATATCTTTGTGCAAAGCAGGATCTTCTAGCACAGGCTGCTCAAGGCTATATCCAGCTAGGTTTTGAAAAAAGTCCATGGATGAAGGCTTCACACATCTCTGGACACCTGTCCTATTGTATGACTACCCTCACTGTAAAATAGGATCTGTTTGCTTTTTCGTTTTGTTTGTTTGGATTTTTTTTCCTTGTATGATTACTGCTAAATTAAAGACTTAATACAGCAATTTAGTATTGACCCCTGGACCAAAGGTATGAGATTTGATTTAGGAGAAAAATCCTTTTTATTCTCTGTGTTTATGTGTGTGTGCACTCACTGCCTGCCTTTCTGGCTCTAGATCTTTTTCCAGGGGTACAGGAACAATACATAACAAACCAGGGCTTTAGAGTGCCCTGTCAGTAGTTGTCCTCTTCTCCCTTCCTTTCATAACATGATTTTCACAGAAAGGAAGATTCAGGCGTATAGGTCAGATAGGTGTTTATCAAATCTTGTATTCCTATGCCCTGGTAAAGAAAAAAGTCTCCAGCCTACAGCTGCAGGTCAGTTTGGAAGTGGCCAAAGGGAGCACCTGACTCAGAGGACTGCAGGTGCTGGCTTGTCCTTGCTGTGTTGAGTGTTCTGGTGCTGACTAAGACTCCAGAGGTCACCTACAGTTTGCCCTCAAAATATGAATTGGTAGAACATTGTTTCACCTGCAATATAAGCCTTTTTCAGAAAGATTTATGCCCTAAATCAACTGTCTTACAGCATGGTTTCTTTTGTTAGGAGAGCTTAAAGCATTAAAAGTACATTTTGTGTCTCAGATTTTAAACAAAGAAAATCTGCTTGTTTTACAATGCAGCCCATTTTGCCCAAAATTGGTTTTGGGTTGGAGGGTTTTTTTTAATTTGTTTAGTATTTTTTGGCTAGTCTCAATCTGACAACACAATTTTTCAACACAAAAACAAACAAACAAAATTGGATTGGAAAGAAACAATTGTTTCAGGATTCTTCTCTTTCATCTCTCAGTTCTGAAGAACCATACCTGAATATATGCTTATACACATACAGATAAGCCAAATTCTGGACTTACAGATTTATTTTGAGTTTTTATTTTTCATGAAAAGTTTGTGAAGTCTGTGGGTCATTCCACTTCAAACTATTTCAGATTTTGACATTTCAGTATTTTCCAGGGGAAGGGAAAGCTGTTACCTGCTCCTGCTCTACTTGATAGCATAGTGTCAGATGTTCTTTAGCACCCTCAACATTAACAGAACATGTGACATTTTATCCTCTCTATGTGTCAACTGAGTAAGGACAGAGACATTAATTATGATAGGTTTTGATTTATTTTGTTAAAAAGACAACTTTGCATACACACAAAATATCTCAAAAACTGTATGAGTAAAAAAGAGATTGCAGATAGGTGGATCAGTCCAAGGGCCAAACCAGGAGTCTATGAGTCTTCTCATTTGAAGGAAGGTCAGGTAAAAAGTGTTTCTAAACCCTCATGGTTGCACAAACTATTAGTCTAGGACTATTGTCAGTGAACCTAGTTGTTTTTCAACCAGCCAAATATAATCTGTAATATTTGATTTATTTATCAAGCTGAGTTAAAAATCAGGTATTAAATAATATTTGCTCTGTTCCAGTCCCCAGTTACTACAGAATTTGAGGTTCTAACATACAGTAAAAATAGAGAGAAATACAAATATATAAGGCAGAACCAGACGCATTATTGCTTGGAGAATACGTGAAAATAGAAATCTCATACTACAAACTTGATGTAATGGTCCAAACCAGAGAATCTAGACAATTGCAGACAGCCACAGCATTTTAATTTACCTAAGAAAATGTCATCATATCACCAAAAAAAAAAAAAAAAAAAATAGAAAAAACCCCTCACATTTTCTAATTAAACAATGTACTTAAAGTATGAAATTTTTGGGAAAAATTATCAAGATATCCTTCCTTTCTCCCCATATTTCTATTCCAAACTGATAATGCCCATAAAGAAATTCTCAGATAAAGCTGCACAGAAAAGTCGAAAAGCAGCTATTTAAAATATTCAGAATCTGAAATTTTGCTCTCTTTCCCAACTTTATGTGGAAGCCAGCCTTAGGAGACAATTGGGAAATAGGCCTGCAGATTTTTTTCATGGTATTTTTTTCAGCAGTGGAACATTTTTATCAGATGGAAATACCTTTTCCCTGTGAGTTATTTTCAAGACCATGATGTCACCTGCACCTATGAGTAAAATGTGCAGTGTGAGGTCTTAAGGGTGTGTGCTCATGGATACAGGCATGGCTGTTCTCAGCATATGCTCTATATCTGAAGGACATCTGTGATTAATATCTCCCAGGGGATAACTGTACTAAGGACCCTCTGTTCTGACGCCTTCCATCACTGTAGCCAAAGAATATTAAATGTTAATAGTGACACTTTATGCTGAAAAAATATTTCATACGTAGTACCTGTGTTCTAAAGGTTTCAGGAATTGCATTAATGTCAATGAGCTTCTCTGAGCATCCTTTCCTTGGAAAACATATTAGTCAAAAGCCTAAACAGAGGTTCAGCAGGATTCCTCTAGTTTCAAAAATGCCCAGCAGGTTTTGCATTCTTGCAGAATGGACAAGGACTTTTATTAATAGGTTTTTGGACTACGTCTCTGATTTTGGCTTTCTAAAATCAGGTTTTTCAGGACCTGATAATGCCCATGTTTTCTACTCTAAAAGACGTAGGACCATATTCAGAGGAAAGTATATAATAAGAAATAACAGTGGAGCTTTAGAGAGATCCTTCACATGCTGTTTGTGTAAAGCAGCAGTGTACTAGGCCTTAGCCAGCATCCAAGACATCACTATAAACTCTCCATGGAATGGCAAAAAATTAAAGTGAGTTTAAAAAGATTGATGTGACATGAACATTGTTGACCACTTCACTTGCTCACAGGACTAGGTGTCACAAAGAAATGTACTTCCCTTTTTTTGGAATTATAGATTTATTCTGTAAATTCAGTCTGTCACAAGTCATAATATAAATTTTGTAATTATTTCTTTTTGTTGACATTGCCCATATAATTGTATACTTTCTTAAAATTTTCACCTTTCTTTAAAAGAAACTTCTAATTATTCAAATGCATTTTGTAATCTCAGTATTAAAATCCAATTTGTTTTACCATCTTTGTTTCTAACCTCTTTATTTTTGGGGAAGATGTTGGCTTCAAGAGATGAAAATAGCTTTGCCACAGAGATGTGTGGAGAGTAAATGAGATCTTTGGAGATATAATCTATTCTGCTATTGCTTTTCTACAAAGCATTTAGAATTGGTTCTTTTCTAGCATATGATGTTGGACTGATCCTTGGTCTGGTATGTTAATGTGTTGCTGAAAGGACACCAATAAGGTCCCAGAAAAGACGGAGAAAGACTTTCTTTTTTCCTTCTTTTTTCCTTCCTTCCTTCCTTCCTTCCTTCCTTCCTTCCTTCCTTCCTTCCTTCCTTCCTTCCTTCCTTCCTTCCTTCCTTCCTTCCTTCCTTCCTTCCTTCCTTCCTTCCTTCCTTCCTTCCTTCCTTCCTTCCTTCCTTCCTTCCTTCCTTCCTTCCTTCCTTCCTTCCTTCCTTCCTTCCTTCCTTCCTTCCTTCCTTCCTTCCTTCCTTCCTTCCTTCCTTCCTTCCTTCCTTCCTTCCTTCCTTCCTTCCTTCCTTCCTTCCTTCCTTCCTTCCTTCCTTCCTTCCTTCCTTCCTTCCTTCCTTCCTTCCTTCCTTCCTTCCTTCCTTCCTTCCTTCCTTCCTTCCTTCCTTCCTCCCTCCCTCCCTCCCTCCCTCCCTCCCTCCCTCCCTCCCTCACACTCCATCCCTTTCCCCTTCCATTTCCAGACAGTGCCCTGAATTGATTGCTGGAGTAAAACTTTATTAAGATATTTGGGTTTTGTTTAAAAATTGCTACCTCACACTCAGCTTTGGCTCTGTTCCATTCCACTCCTCAGCCTGCTCCTGCTTCTTGCATCTCTTGGCTGTTCTCTCCCCACTGCAGCGCTGCCACAGCTGGGACAAAAGCTCCATTTTGAACCCAGCACAAAGCAGTTGTACTTAAGCAGAGCAGTGCCACATGAAGTGTATCTGTATCTATGATTTTTACCCATTGTAATTACCCTAAGCAGTTAAGATTAATTTTTTCCTGGCTTATGACTTCCTTTTTTACAGTGGGTGCTTGGGGCATTCTGGAGTTTTCTTATTCAACTTCTTAGCAGAGAAGTGACTTTGCTCTATTTTTGAAAAATCAAATTAAAAAAGCAAACTCACCCCCACTCTAAAACCAAACAACCATTCTTTTACAGTATGTCCAGACTTGGAGTCCTGGAATGTGTAGACACTGGAGGCCATTTAGAAAGGACAAGCTGGCCTTACAATTGCAGGCATTTGAGAGCTTGAACTGTGAAGTTAGGGTGTGGATACCCATTGTTTGAGTCCCCTACTCTGAAGTAGGCCACATGTGTCTCCCATGTTACAGATTATTCTTGGATCATTGGACAGTGTCATCTTCCTTTTCCCCTCCTCACCTGTCTGCAATTCTCAATCTTTCCCGTGCCCTGCCCACAGCACAATGGCCACATCTTCTGTCTATAGTGATTTCAGATGAAGGGGAAAACATACTGTATCTAGTTCTCATATAGATTTTTTTGTACCTTACTCATGTGGTCACTGCATGATAAGGTGGATTATATGCCAAAATTTTTGAGAATGTACAATGTACCACTTTCTTTTTTTTTTTTTTTTTTTTGTTAGGCAATATTGAATAAGTTCCCAGAGCTATTCTGTGAATTCTTCATCAAAAAATTTATAGAAGCTTTCCTATGGTAATTTTAGGATTGACAGATCTAATTGCTCAACAGATTGTAAATTTTGGACCTTTGTCTTATCTTCCAGACAGAGTATCCTTGATACCTACTGGAGTTTATTATAAACTGCATTCTTTTTCTCCTTAAAATATTTCAACCTCAGCAGTTCTCAGACACAGCTTTTCAAGACAGAAAAAAAAGCTTTTTTAGTGTTTAAAATATAAATAAAATAACAGATATTTTCTACAAAGCCTGTTAAAGAAAACAACTATTAAACTATCCTGTGACTTCCTTCCAAGGTTTCTGTTAAACTGTCATGCTCTCTTTAAGCTTTCTGTCATCCTTTTTCAACTCAATGCTCTTTGTGTGAGACAGGAAGAGATGATCAACATTTTTGGAAAAAGAAAAAGCTTTCTTTGCACACTGCAAACTTGTTTGTGTAATAGCAGGATCTCAAATAGTAACCTTGTCAAACCCCACTATTTAAAAATCTCATTGACAATGCCAAATTCTGCAATCCTGGAGATGTCTGGGTAACATCTGAAGAGAACCACATCAAGTACTTCACTTTTCTGCCAGGTGCTACTCAGTTTGCAGGAGGAGATGGGACTGGTTCTGCATATTATTAAAACTTCTGTACCACCAAGTGTGTTGTTTCTCTAAGTTTGTTACACAGATTTTTTAATAAATCAGTTCTCTGCAATTCTTAAATGTCTCTCTCTTGCTCTGTTGAAGTAGGCTAATGTTCTTTCCAGGTACTTCCAGGCTCTCCAGAAGATGAAATCCCATAATTCAGGAGAAAGGGAGCAAAAGAAAAAGTGTTAGTGGGGACCTGGGACTGCAATGAGAGTCCAGAATACCACCTGATCTGGGGTGAGTACTGTAACTTTTGTTTTATCAGGGTGCAAAATCTACTTCAACTGGGAACCTAGTTTTCAGCTTTTAAACAGTAAAATGGATGCTTTTGAGAATAGTACTCAAATCAAAGTACTATGGAGGTAATACACGTATATTTCCATTAAAATATTATTTACAGAGTATATTTGATAAAGTTTTAGTATAAAGACACGCTAAGGCAAGTGGGAAGAGAAGAAGAAAGATAATTTCAAGTTGGTTAAGGAAAAGAATTGCATTCTGGTAAATTAAACAGAAGAGTTTTGGAGATGAAGAAAAGCTCTAGTGAAAATCAATGATTTGTAAACAGCAAACGCATTACAAATGTGTCTATTTACAGGACTGATTAAATTAGGGGGAAGAAACCACCAAAAACTTTAAAAAATAAAAGTTGCAAAATATCAAAGAGATGGATTCACATTGTCCTTCAATTTTTATAAAAAAGAAAAAAAGTATTTGGAAAAAATGGAATATTTTGTTTTGGATTAACCTGGATGATTTACTTGCTTAAGGCATGTTTTTACAGAGTAAAATACTGTGCAGAGTATTGGGCATTATTCCCAACCCAGTACTGGGGATTGTACTTAAAGCAAGTCTGAATTGAGATTTCCCAAGACCTGCTCAAAAAATGGAGACCAAACTGAGAAGGATTTTTTAAAAAACAACACAGCAATTGGCAGGTGACCCTTGGGGTCATGCAGTTCATTTTCTGTCAGCAATTCAGATACTCAGGATATCTTGTTCAGGATAACAAGGTACAGCACAAAAATTGTAAACCCTGCTAAAACCCCAATAGAGGCTTTAGCAGAATGAATGCCATAATAACATTGTTTTCTTTAGGCAAAATGATGTGAAAATTAATTAACTTTTCAGTGCTTTATGATTTGTATTTTTTTCTCCTGTAAGTGCTATTCATGTGTTTATTCACACAGATCTGAAAGGGCTGAACTTGATATGAAAGTGAACTTTCATGTACCTTGCTAAGCATGTCAGCCGCTGTTCACAACATGAGGGTATTATCAACTGCATTTGTTGAAGGGACAAACCAAAATTAATCAAAATTCACAATTGGAAACTGCAAAGTCAGTCTCAATACTGGAGCTGACTTCTGATTAGAAATAGTTCTCTGTGTTCAGTTTTGGGTCTACCTCAGACCAACTTCTGAGCTTCATAAAACCAGAAAAGAAGTAGAAAAAGAAGCTAAGTAAGAAGGCAATCAGAAAATTGCTGCCAAATCAGAATTAATTTTATTAATAGGGTCATTTCTTTACTACCAAATATTGAATTACAGAAAAATCAAGGTTTAAAAACACTTTTCATAGGAAAGTTTCATATTAATGTGTCAGTAAGTTTAACACATTAAATTTTTAACAGATAATTTTTATAAGACCTATTTGTTTTTATGGTGAAATTACCTTGTAGGTGTCTTATAAAATTTAAAGGCAGCTGTAGCCATATAAAACTTGAACTTTATTAACCCAATGCTGCCTATGAATCTGTTCTCATCAAGCTGCCTATTGAATAACAATTCATCATGCAGCAGTACTGTGCTGGCATATTTTCTTCTTTTCTAGAAGGCCTGGATAATTTGCTGCTGTCTTTTAACTTTTATCAGCTATAAAAGAAACCAGCATTTGGCATTTTTCAGGCTACTCCTAATGCACCATGTCTTTCTTTCATAATGAGTCAGTCTAAAGCTTTGTCCCACTGAACTTATTTAATAGACCTCAAAAGTAAAGCTCAAATGCAGTTATGAATTTGCTGACCTTTCAACACATTCAGCAACTGCAGGCAGACTAATCAGATTGACCACTTTAATGCCATCACATCTAATGTATCCTCATTAAGAAATTAAAAGGAAATGCCTCTTGTTCTAGACAGAAAACATACTTCAGTGTTAAATATGGATGTAGTACACTATGTATATATGAATTTGTATGTATGTATGCATATATATATGTATACACACCAATACATGTAGGAAAGGAAAAACCAAAAACTTGGAAATATGAAGTTCATCACATAACTACAATCAAAATGCAATTCATTAACCACTGACATTCAGGCTTAGGAAATAAAATCAGAAATATGTAATAGCTGTAACATCTTTCTATCACTTTCTCTGTTTTAAAGCTCTCTGAAAGATAAGTGGTTACTGTTGTGTTGATGGCTATCTGCCTTCAGTTGCCCATTTAAATTCAGTGATGTGATACTTGTCTGTACTTGATACTTGAAGTAAGAACACCTTTATTCTGCTTTGCCTGTTATTGCTTTTCAGTATTCTGCTGGAGCTGAGAATTCTCAGCTGACAAGTCCCTTTGTGCTGTTCTGCATAAGCCTCCACTAAGACACATCTCTCCCCCCAAAACAGTTCATAACTAAATGACAAACTGAATAAAAAAATAAGTTTGAATAAAGTAAAGTATCATCAGTGTTTTATGGGTAAGGAGAAAGATTAGCAGAAGGAAGTGTGACTTACTCTTCAGTGCATACACAGTGAAATCAAGAACTGACTTTAGATCTGTTTTCCTAGTGCCATCACTACAAGACCCTCAATCCTATCTTTGATTTAACTTTCTTTTATATTTTCCCCCTGCACCTGCTGTTCAATATCAGGGGTTCAGATTCTACAGAATGACAAGGTGAGCATACAAATGTGCAAGGTTGTAGAGGTAACCAAGATAATTAACATGGAGAAGCATGCTCAGCATATTTTTACTTTTTCTCCTCACAGATAAAGACTTTCTTGACTTTGAATTTAAGAACAAGTACTATATAGTATTCCTACTGCAATTAATTGATGAATAAATTTTTCCCCTTGAGTTTCTTCTTTGCCTGAAAACCTGCCACTGTGCAACCTAAATATGTATATCCGAAATAGGGACAAGAATAGAGAAAGAGTAGGAGGGGGGAAAGGAGAAGAAGAGAAGAACTAGCTGAGAGCTGTCAGTTACACTATTTGTATTCTGAGTTTATTCTTCTAACCTCACTTGAAATTCTACAGAAATTTGGTGCTTGAGTTAAAACTGACCTTAGGCACTTTCAACTCACATGATGATTATTTGCTCAGAAGTTCACTAAAGGTCTATCTGACTGTGGCAGTATTACAGGAGGTCATATTTTTTCAAATAGGAACAGTTCTTAAACATTTTTTTACAATTCAGTGTGCAGAAATAAGCAATATAAATATCAACCACATTTTCCCCATATACTTCCCTTACTTTTTTTTTTTTATTACTGTTTCTTGAAGATTTTACAAGAAAAACTACACTTTTTAAACAATAGAATTCTTCATGCCTTCTGTTACAATATAGCAAAGTTGTGATAGTTTATGATATCTTATTGCATTCTAAGATTTTTAATTTTATGGTGTGAAGTTTTGGGACCAATCACAGCAACAGGTAATGAATATTTTCATTGTTTTAAGTAATACATAGGCACATTGTGCTACAACTTGAATATATACTGATAAGTTTCTGATGTAGTTGCATTTGAAAATGAGAGGAAATCATCCAAACAATGAAACTGTGCAAGAAATTGATAAATTTATACACCTATATACATACACATACATATAAAACAATGAGAATTTGTTTTAGAATAATACAGTAGTTGCTTTTAGTCAAAAGCTGAGATTTTGTTCTAATCAAACATATTTGACCCCATAAAAAGTGCCTTCCCATTGTTTGGAAAAATGTAAAATTGCATACAAGTAGGAAAGCTGTTGAAATATAAGCATTGAAAGTTGAAATCTAAAGACTTCTCATAGCTAGCTTTCTGAGGTTAGTCGATCAAGCACATATAAGTGAGGCAGACGTGAAGCAATGTACTGTCAAAGAAATGGAAGGTGCCCTATACCACAGGTCAGAAATAAGGAGGCAGACAATAAAATAGAAAAAGAAATCCAAATGGAACAAAGTATTTTCAACAAACTAAGAAATGCCTGTGGAGCTCATTACCACAGGATACAAACAGAACAAGAGATAGATGGAAATCAAACAAAGGTGGGGAATATATGTGAATTAGAACAAGAATTCTGTCAGGAATTGATGCTTTTGAAAGGATTTCAATGTTTTTGAATTATGATTCTTCAGGAGTTAAAATGGATCAGGAGTTTGAAAGGAAACTCTTCCAGGTGGTGATTAGCCTCTAATTGTCTGTAACAGGAATTTTCTGAAATTGCTTAGTGGCATAGGAAACTAATGGACAGCCTAAAGCCACAGATTTTATCTAGAATGGTGTCTGGTGTTATCATATTTGGAAAATTTAATTTTTTTCCTGGTTCTTCTTGTCAGTTACCAGTATCTGGTAGAAATAATGATTTTTAAATAATTTATAAACATTAAGATTTTATTTTTTGTTGTTACTACAAAGATCTCTGGATGGCAGAAACCATTCTTCCTGTTAATTATAGGCTAGATTAAGACAGGGAGGAAAACCCAGAGGGCTGCACTAAGTGCAATGTTTATTTTTCATCATCTGAAAGAGTAATTAGAAATATTTGTACCACTTTTGCTAGACTACCTGTAGTTTTTTCATGTATATACCATATCCTCCTGCATTTTTGCCTTCCTTGAATGAAATAGTCCAAGACTCCTCCCTGTAGAAGTTCGGACACTTTTCTCACATTCCTGTTTGCAGTGAAATGGTATAACAGAAAATGGTAATCCTCATGTATCATTCATTTGTATAAAAATTGTAATATTTTAGGTATAATTTCCTAATCTTATTCCTTTCTTATTATAGTTTTGTTTGTGTTTCAGCTGCTACCAAAAGCTAGATCTGTAAAATGGGGAAATGCAAAATCAATGGGGTGAGCTGTTGGAAATGATACTGGGTGAAATCTGTTTTGTAAAAAAAAGCTTTTCATGGAAGAGATAAAAAGTTCTTTGGTACATGTCACCACAAACTGTTTACACAGATGTCTGAGTTTATATGTGAGCATATCTATACCTTCAGTGGCATGAATTAGGGACAAATATCCGATTCTGCACCTGGGAAAGTACAACCCTGGATGTACATGTAGACTGGGCTACAAGTGGCTGGAATGCAGCCCTGTGGGAAGAGATCTGGGGGATGTGGTTGATGGTGAGCTCAACATGAGTCAACAGTGTGCCCTGGCTTCCAAACAAGCTGTCTGAACCCTGGGGTGCATGAGGCAGAGTACAGCTCCCTGGTGGAAAGGCACAACTGCCCCACTACCCTCAGCACTCACCTCTAGTATGTGTGTGCTCTTTTGGGCTCCATGATATAAGGATATAAAAATATTAGTTTGTGCCCAAAAGATGTCAAGGAAGATGGAAGAAGGACTAGAAGGTGTAATTTAGGCTGAGGTTTGTTCAGCTTAGAGGAAACTGAGGGGCCACCTCTTTGCTTCTTACGACTTGTTAATGAGAGGGAGAGGAGGACTTCTCTGCTGTCCCATGATAGGAGGTGAGGGATGTCTTAAGTCTGTGTCAGGGGAAGACCAGATTGGATATTTGGAAAATATCTTCCTTGAGAAGGTGGCCTAGCACAGGAAGAAATTCCCCAGGGCAGTGGTCCTTGGCCCTGTCCTATCTGTCAGTGTTTGAGAAGAATTTAGACAATGTTCTATGTAGCTTAATTTTTAGGTTGTCCTAAGTGGAATCAGGGACTCAACACAATGTTCGTGGCTAGTCCCAGCATATTCAATGATATAATGAAGGGTTTTCTGAACTAAATGGAAAGATGAATGGAATAAATATGTGGAGAGATTAGAGTCTAAATAGAAAACTTATCTGAGTAACATGCTTAAGACATTTATCAAATCCTTTATATTCATGATAAAGAGGAACACTAAAAATATTTCTATTTTAACACTGTTGAGAGTAATTGGCATTCTTTTATCAAACTTCACCTCCTGTTCCCTCTTCTAAATAATACGTATTATTCATGGCAAGTTTTATAGAAGTCATTGCTTTCAGATAGCAGCAGCATAAATTCATCTGGTCTTCCTCAGGCTCCATTTCAAGCTTTATTGAATAAGAACTGGAGAGGGGTTTTTTCCCTTAGATTCCCACATAATTCTTTCTTCTGCAGAAAAGATCAATCAACTGGTATTACATTACTCTTGATATTGATACCATACCATTTTGTGAGGGAAAAAAAAAATTCAGCTTTAAGCAAGGCCATAAGTCTTGTTCAATTAGTTCCACAGACGTAATGGCTAATGAGATCAGGAAATGCTAGTGCAAAGGAATAGCTCCAGAGAGCTATTAATGTGAATAGAGTAAGGTTCATGTCTAGGGCTATTGCAGACTCCTTTGAAAGGAGCCACCTCTTCTCTCTTACTGGAGACAGAAACTCACCTCACTTTGAAATCTCTTAAGACAAAAGACTTTCAGAAGCTGTGGGCTTGATTAAGAAAGGCAGGAAATACCTACACAACTTATTTGTATTTTATTTCAAGAATTGCCCTGACTGATTTAATTTATAGTATTTTTCTTGCACTTCTGGGTACTTTATACTTTGAAAAGATGCCTGTTTGCTCAGTAGACTCACTGTATAGCTGAGGCTCAGGAAGTCTCTGGTCTAAACTCCTGCTCATAGCAGGGTCTGTTATGAGCCTCGACCAGCTGGAATTCAGTGGCATCCTGAAAATACTGAAAAATTGAGACACTATACTACCTCCTTGGTAATCTGTGCTGTGGCTTGGTACCTCTCATGAGGAGCGATCTTCCCTGCATAGCCACTCTGAACAACTCAGGTGTACAATTGTACCCATTGTCTTTTATGAAGAGGGTGGATCTGATGTCTTGGTTACTCACAATAAGTTACTGAGAGCTGTTGTTATATTGTCTAAAACCATTCTGCTCCTGGCTGACAAAGCCCAGCTCCTCTACCCTCTCCTCACTCAGAAAGTGCTCCAGCCCTCACAGTCTCCACGGTGTCCCCCGAACTCCCTCCAGTTTATCAGTGTTTTTCCTATACTGGGTACACAACATGAATGTATTCGTACTGTGCCCTGAAAAACTTTAATTGGAACATCTTAAACATGTAGCCAAAGTTTCTTTTTGGAAAAAAAATTGGTTTGGTTTTTGTTGTTTTGTTTTTGGTTTTTGCCCTTTTTATTTTTAAAATAAAATTTTACATATTTAATTTATATCTCTGCCATAATCCACTTGGTCCTCATCTAAGCCACTTTGAAGAGAGCCACTCTCTTCCACAATAAAAAGTGGAGACACGGGAATGCAGTTATGGCCGGTGTTTTCCAGAGAACCTAAGATAATATTTACTTTGAGCAGAATCAGGGATTTAAAGTTCCTGTCATATCTTGAAAGTTTTCCAGCCTATTTCCTGACTTTTTTGTTATATCAAGATCCATGTGTTTGAAAATTAATTATAATTTTCAAAAGGAATAGGTATTTGTTGCCAGCCTTTAACATTCATGAAATGGAAACCTAAAGAAAGGGAATTTTGTCTTCTTAACTGAAAATAATATAAATATATACACTATGAGCTGAACTTTGATTTCTATTTGATCCTGGCATTGCAATTAGGTGTATACTGGAAGTTATCATGACTTGAGGGCAGTTATTGTCTCACAAAATATGATTTTACCTGTAACAATGCATGAAGGAAATATATTGTTTTAATCATCTAGTGTTTCCTGAAGTTATGTAGCCCTCATTGTTTGATTTCATGTTTACTCTAAGATATCCCACAAAACAAATCAAAGGGAATTGTGTAAACAAAATTTAAGTTCATAAAAAGCACTTGATCGTTGACATTCTCCACATTTTGCAATTTTTGTTGTTATTGTTCAGAAAAGCTGATTTTCCACCTGTCTTAAAGAAACAAAATGCAAAAAGTTAGGGCTGTTCTTTTTCTTTTTTTTAGCACACTAAGAGACAGACTTGGCAGATACAGTAAGAAAAGAGAAGGTGTTTTTACCTTCATGAATCTGTAAAATGTAAACAATAGCACTGTGAGTGAATTTCATGTTGCATCATTTTTACATTAACATTAATCTAATGATTTGCTCTTGATTTGACATTCAGTATGGAGATTGCTAACATGGTCAGAATAACTGTATGAGGACATTATTTATATTCTGTAATAGTTTGCAGCAGGGAAACAAGTGGCAATGACAATAATTTGACAAACTATATGTATACAGATTTTTTTCTTCTTCAAAACCAGTATAGTTAATAATTTTTTTAATCATTAAATAATCTACAGTGTAAATTCCACCTTTTTGAAATAAAACACTAAGAAAACTGTGCATTTGCTGCTTAGCAGCTTCAAAAATAACCCAATGAATCTGGGTTTTTGAGATGACAACTTCTGTCTGTGCTTTTAAATACTTGCCAAAACTTGGCTCGTCTTTAGGAAAAGAAACCCCAACAATCAATATAATCCAAATCACCTACAAATCTATATTGAAAGCAGCATTTTAGAATAAACACTTTTCTATGTTGTTTAAGGTTTTTTGATAACCACATGGTACCTAAAATCAATACTTTTTTCCTTTGCCCGTAACAAAAATAATAAAGAAATCTATGCTTTGTGGTGTAGTCAAGTCAGACTAGTGCAAGACTAATGCAGACATTCATTTCAGTTCTGCTGTGCTCCCTGTCCAGGCAGGCAGAGTACAAAGCAGCTGGGAAGTGTTTGAACTGCTCTTATCATGACGGCTGCTTCAGAGCACAACGTACAGCAGTCCCATTAGGTACAATAGGTGCAGAATAATCACAAAACTATTGTGAAGCATCTACCAACATGTGCAGCAAATACTAGCTGCTTTAGAACACCTGAAAACTTAAAGCAATGCTTCTCTATTAACTGGTGATCATAAATATAATTGTATGCCTACAAAGTAGCTTGTTTCTTGTGCTTTATAGGGGGGTAGCATTCTGAAAATTATTTTCAAGAATGTTGTGTTTTGTTGTGTCTTTTAAAACCATTGACATAAAAAAAGAAATCAGCATCTTAAAACCCAAGCTGGTCATTAGCACACTATTTTTAGAGCCCAACAAACATGTTTTACTTTCAGCTTAGCTGATGAATCTTATAACTCCTGAACTTGCTGTAACTGTACACTCTTACAGCTTCCAAGAAGACTAAATATTCTAAGGTCTTACCGGCTTGTTTCTGTTAAAAAAACAACACACTTCTCTTAATAGAATTTGTATCTTGACATTATTTTGTTAATTAATGGCTAAAAGACAATAATTACATCTTATTTATATAGCCTCTCATCACAAGGAATTTTCATCAGATCATTAAAATCTTTAGAATATGTGTGATGGCTTTTGATCCACTAACAAAAAAGAAAACTCTGAATTATCCCCTACCAATGCAAGTTTACACCTGTATTCCTGAGTGACCTGCTAGACATAATTGCTCCAAGATAGGGACTTTTACAGAGATTTTACCCAATTAATTATTTTCAACTAGAGATCTTGCTATTTCTGTTCAGAAATATAGTAAAAGTGGTTTTGAATAGATGGGTGCTAGAGATAGTTCACTCCTCTGGAATTTGTACAATGTTTCTGGGACAGTATTAATATATTATAATTTTCTTTATTTACGTCTCCACAGATTACCCCAAATAATTATAATTTTTTTTTCTATTGTGCTGTTAAAACCATACTTTCAGATTTCACAAACTACAATACATCATGATTCTGTGACAGCAGCTACTTTTTTTTTGACTTTTTTTCTGCTTTCTAATATTCTTTATACCTCTTGGCCTCCACTGCTGCAATTTGTGTACAAATAAAGGTCAGTGTCTTTTAAAATTGGTCAGCCTATTTCAATTGTGGTATTTTTCAATGAAATGTGTTTTTAAGAAGTGGAACCCCTTAAGAATTACCAATGTGATAATTTTGATAGGAGATGAAGCAGTAACACTCTGATAACTTGTTATTTTTTAATGTCTTATTCCTAAATTCTCATGTCTCAAATATTGAAAGAAAAAAGAACAATAAAAAAAAAAAGAGTGGAAATAAAGGAGTAGTCCTTCACTATTTACTGCAAATGTTATTACTGAACAATACCCATTTGCAATAGCTCACGTGGATCAAATTTTTGGAACTGCCAACCTTGTAAAAATATCTCTTCTTTTAGCATAGGAAAAGTTATGTTATCCCCAAAACCTTTGGACAAAAGACCAATAGTTTTGGAGGCCAAACTCACTGAAGACACTCCCAAGACTGCTCAATTTTTCATTAATTGCCTCCCAGAATCCCAGATGGCTGTAGATAATATGATTCTGAGTTTAATTATTTGAGCACCATAAAGCAAGAAAATTTTAAAAATTCAAGAGCTGGTCAAAGACTGAGAAAATGAACCATTTTACTCTGAGAGAGAACAAGAGAAGTAGAGATTTACCCAATGAAATAAACAACATTCTGTTATTAAATATCAGAACTGAAAAGGGTGTTAGGTTTTCTTTGTCCAGCTTATCTCAATTTTAAGTTTTGTGTATGAACCTTAGCATGAAATAGCTATTGTAAAATTTTTTATTGGTGCAGTTCTTCATAAGCTGTTACTGTGCACTGATGGCCTTATCCCATCCTTCTGGGTGGGTCCTATCCATCTCATGTTGGATGCTGCCATAAAAGCACCACAGCAGACCCAACTTACTGCTGGCTGTGCTCTGTCTTTCCTTCACAGACTTTTTTCTGCCTTTCTTTGCAAGGAGTCTTCATTTGAGAATTTGGATTCCAGTAATAGCAAAGCCATTATGGTGTTCCCTCCCAGGTAACTGTACCAGAACAAGTAGTTCTTGGTGTATTTTTTCCTGGGAAGGTTTCTCCCAGTTGAGGGGCCCCACTCTGTGACACAGACCAAATGCAACAAGTCAAAATTGTTGAATCACACAACGCAAAATATATCCAGATACTGAACAGGAGGTGAAAGCTATGGAAGCAATCACAGTAAACATTTTGTAAACACTCAGAATTAAATTCTTTAACTGGGGTAAATGTATCCCATAATTATTTTAATCTGCTTAGGTTCAAGAGTGAATGCTTATCTGCAATCAGCCTGCCTAGTTGGTTACATGGTTATATTGCCCTGGTTAGACATTGTGCCAGAATATCCTGAGTTATCACTGAATCTTTTCTCAGCACATGTAAATTCTGAAATGTGCTAAAAATTAAGACTTAATCTAGAAAGTCCTAGTCTGAAACTGGATGTAAGTGCTTTCCAAAAGTGGTATTTTTTCTAACAAAAAAATTTTCAAACCCTTTTTTGGGAATAGAAAATCCTGTACTCTAGATTTCGGAGAGTTACAAAATACATAAAAACCTTTAGTAAAGCTTACTGTCTTTGGAAAATTACTGCATCTCTTTGGATGCTTGAAGCTTTTGTGGTAGAGAAACTGATGCACAGAATCACTGCAGAATGAAATCTGGAATGCGTGTTGAAACATTATGAGTCCTAATACTGGAATGAAAAGTGTCAAATGAAAACCAAAACAGATCTAATAGAAAGCAGAAAAAAAAAAAAAGAAACACTGCCTGTAATTATCTGAAAAACTTCAGAGGTTTAGTTTGCAATTTTACAGATTCATAAAATACATCTTTATGTGTGAACTGACAGATTGACACCCTGAAGAAAATCCTGAGATTGGAAAAAAAGCACAAAAATGAAACAGAAATACAATAGAACACCAAAATTTCTTCAAATTGTGAAAAACCAAAAGCCATGTGGAGGTAAGTGTAGATTTAATGCATAATATTGCCATATTTTGAAATACAAGGTTATAAATATTATGTGTATACACAGAGTTCAGGTATTTGCTTTAAGAAAAGACTTCCAGTGTGCCACTGTTACATACAATGTCCTGAGCTGGAAAGGGACCCACCAGGATCACCAAAGCCCAATTCCTGGCCCTGCACAGCACAGCCTGAAGAGTCACACCATGTTCCAAAGAGTGTTGTCCAAACACTTCTTTAACGTGTTTGGTGCCTTGACCACTTCCATGAGGAGTCTGTTTCAGCATCCTACAACCCTCTGAGTGAAGAACCTTTTCCTCATATCCAACCTAAACCTCCCCTGAGACAGCTTCAGGCCATTCCCTTGGGTTCTTTCACTGATCACCAGAGAAAAGAGATCAGTATCTGCCCCTCAGCTTTCTCCTGTGAGAAAGTTGTAGACAGTATCTGTTTAACATGCAAATTTTTTGATGTTGGAGTTAGAACATGTGCACATGAATTAATGTGGATTATAGTCCCACAACTGGGTAGCCCTAAACTTGAACTTTAGTTCATATACCGTTGTTACAGAAAGTCACTGCCTGTGACATTACCAGGAAAGTAATTACTAGGAAAGTCATGTGTAAAACTGGTTTGAAATGTTCCTTTATCACAGTCATTTCAAGATATTCCTTGCTTTGAAAATTCCAGAAATTCACCAAGAAAATCACTGTCAATTGGGATGACAAAAACTTGGTGATGGATACACAGAAATTTCAGGAAGTCAGTGAGACAGAAAAGGATTTAATCCAGTAATTCATATAATAAATATCAATAAGTATTTTTTCATGGATTTCATCAATAGAACAAAAGGGAAGAAAAAAAAAACATAAGCAAAGCACCAAAAAAAAAAAACCCTCACAAAAATTGGTTGAAAAAACCCTATTTTTTTCATTTGATTGTACACCAATATTTTACTGGGTACAGCAGAGGAAAAACATACAGGAGACAAGTTTTGAAGTCCCTCAGAGAGAAAATGTGATAGAACTGAATTGCAAGCATGATAGTGTCTAAGTGATACTTCCAGAGGTGATTAGGCTGAATGTATGAATTTAATATATTTTAAGTTTTTATCTGGTTCTAAGGAGGTGTGTGAAATGTAGAAAAGAGTCAGCAGGCAAAGGGAAAGGCTGACCCCAAATTTATCTCTCTCACATCTAGAATTGCATATCTTCCCTCCATCTCCTTTTTGAAACAAGTATTTTAACTTCTAGAATCATCTGCATAATCAATGTTGGTTTGTCACTGGTATAATAAAAATGCTGAGAGT
This sequence comes from Passer domesticus, assembly GCF_036417665.1. Classification (NCBI taxonomy): domain Eukaryota; kingdom Metazoa; phylum Chordata; class Aves; order Passeriformes; family Passeridae; genus Passer; species Passer domesticus. The sequence continues at coordinate 78,245,180 of NC_087475.1, forward strand.
CAGAAGAGCATTCCTTCATGAAAGGAAGAAGCATGAAATTGGACTTCTGACCTCCAGGGAGACAATGAAAGTGACATGTCATATGGTGATGTTTTGGAGTGGATGGAGGTAGAAGAGGAAGAAGGCAAAAAGTGTGGCTGTGATAATTGTTAGTGTTTATACATATGAAAGCCAGCTGGGCAAAAGTTTTGAAAAATTTGCTGCTACAAAAACATGTAGAACTTTTTCTAAGGATTTAGGCAGCATTATGTATATCCAGTAAGAGAAATGTAGATAGTGCAAGTTTTATATGGAGACTCAATATTTTTGTACCTAAATATGTCTGTCTTGAGAATCTAATCCTTATATTTGACCTGATGAAGCAGAAAGTCTGTGACTGAGCACAGAACTGTGATCAGATACATCAAACTTCATGCTTTCCCTATTGAATCATTGTTCTTTTTCTTTTCCAGGCATACTCAAGTTTGAAAGTTTTCCTCTAGAGCATCTCTGGGGCATGCTTTGTTTTGCAATTCACAACTCTGCTTGTGAAGTAAATACCAATAAGTCCCACGCTGAGCTTATAAAACCTGCGCCTGGCAGCACGTACAACAGCTTTGTTGCTCTCCTGCACTGCTCTGTCTACATTTTCTAACCTTCACCCACCACTTCTAGAGATGTGAGGCTGGTTTGATCTTAATCTGCATTCAATCTGTTCTCATTCTTGGCAGAGCAGGAATCACCGAGGGATGCCAGCTATTGTGATCCTTTTGTGAGAGGGACGTGTGCCTACTAAAGTTGTTTAAAATGATTAAATGCTTTTTCACACAGTCCTGTGTTTTAATCTGAGCATGGGATTTTGCAAGTATAACTCAAAGAATTGCAATTTTTTTTCTTTTTTCTTTTTTTTTTTATTTTTTTTTAAATTTCTTTTCTTGCCAGGCAAGACAGCGACTGTTTAACACTTTATAATGAATATCATTTACTTTGAGTCTTTCTGTCATTATACTCTTTGATTGCTAAGTGCTTCCTTTAAACTTTAAAGAAAAATTATTCCTTTTTTTGTTTCATATTGGGAATAAAAAGAGAATGACAAAGAGTTTGCCTCTCTTCATCAAAGTCTTTTTCTTCTTGTACCTTTCTTTCTTTAGTGATTGATCTATCTTTTGCCATCAGACAGTTCTCTGATTAATTGCTTTGGATTGTCTTCACCTATAGTGTATATTACTTTCATTAAAAAAAAAAAAAGAAAAACTGAAATCACAATTAGGAAAAAGGTTTCTAAGGGCATCTTTTCTTACATATGTAAAAGGAAACATAAAATTACGAGTTGCTTTGTGTTACTGCTCCACAATCATCTGCAACATTTGTTGTTGTTTTAAAATAGATTCTTTAAGTAATAACTTGCTTGAGAAAACACACAAGAAAAATAGTATGTAGATGCAAAGACAGTGTAACACATTAAAGAAGTGAAAAACTAACCTGCCCATTGCCTACTCTGCTGTTATTCTCCAGAGAGAATTCTCCTTCAGTGTTTTCTATTCTGCTATAATGAGATTATATAGCGATTCAGTATACAGACTTCTTCAGTCTCTTTGTTATTTTCCCTCTGGGGTTGTCACTCATGTCAGTACTTTTAGATCACTGCAGACACGATATTTGTTTATAAGTGTATTTGGATATGTATACATGGATATGTGTTTATATGCAGAGAGACAATCTTGAGAAGTACAGATATTAGAGACTGAAGAAAACATAAACATTAAAATGATACATTCTTCCTGTTTTAATCTCACAAAGACATTCTTAAATGATGAATGCTTACAATTCTTCCTGAAAGTCATCTTGCTTACAGTTACCTCCGTGCTGACTGCAGGAAGTCACATCCCCAGCAGGCTAAATTGGCATCTCTCTGTCAGTAAACATAGAGCTACACCAGAGGACAATCTGTCCCTGCACAAGCATAAATCATACAAGGGCTAATTTTCCTTTGTCTTGAACCCAATATGGTACATAGCATTCAGGAAAAAAATGGTAAAGAATGAGTGAAACTCTCACTAAGGTCCTAATGGCCAATGTTGCAGGTAGAAATGTGTAGTCCCCATGCATGCTTCTGCAGAGTTAGGTTCAAATTAAATAGAATCAGAGAAGAATAAAAATAGACAGAACTACAAAATAAAATCAACAAAACAACTCCACAAAAAAACCCCATTATTTTCTCTCCAGGAATTTGTTTTTAGACAAAGCTCTGGACAGAATTACCAGAAAAAGTTATTACCTGATTTCTTTCTTACTGCATATCTTGGGCTCTCTTTGGTGCCTGAAAAAAGCTTTAACCTTACTGCTCCAGGACTCTACTAAAAAACTCTACAGAATGAATTGCATGTATGAGATCACAGAGTTACAGTAGCAAAAAATGTTTTAGAAAAGTGGTGAACTGGTTACTAATCTCTGTATCTAGCTAGGCATTTGTAGCACTAACTACCTTTTGTTTCCAAAATTGTTACATCTGGAAGGGCAAGCTCATAAAGCGAGACTGATTTGTATGGAGCCAGAGGACACCAAATGTCCAATCTTGGTTGAGTTTCACACTGCAACAAACAAACAAACAAACAAACCTCCCCCATGAAAAAACAGTTGATGACCAGAGCCAAATCTGAATAAATCTCTGAGTCAAGTTCTGCACAAAGCTGCACACATAAAGCTCTATTTGGAGTTCTGGAATGTAATTATGATTAACACTTCAAAACATTTTTTCATTAAATTCAGAGCTCAAATTGTGCAATTTATTTGCATTTGAGATAAAAATAGATGCATATGTTGTATGTTGGAATTAGATTTGTAGAAACAAATGCTCATTCCCAATGGCAAATATTACTAAATCCAATTCCAGTTATGAAACACTAAATTGTTTTTTAAGTGTGAGCCTTCTCTCTTAATAGGCTTTCAATATTAATCCTCTAATGTTTATTGTTTCTTTACTTTCTAGAGGTTATGATAAAATGGATGAATCAGGAAAGTCAGAATTAGATTTAAACTAGAATTTAGTGTTAAGAATTAGAATTACCTGGCATGAGATTTTCAGTTTAGATTTAATAGGATTAAAATTGTGGCTGTAAGTGTAGACATATTTCTTCCTAGACAATATAGGATGTAGATGAGCTTGGAGGTCATTGACTACCTTTAATATTAAACTTCTCAATATCAAACTTATTTTTAAAGTATTTTTATAATATTCAGAAAATACCTGCACTCACACATTCTTACACAGGAACTTGCTGAATAAAACAAAACAAATTTTACATTTTTAAGTCTTACCTTTGACAGGGAAAACAAAATTATAAAAAAAAAAAAAAGAAACCAAACAAAACAAGAAATTTCAATTCTGCCCTTAGTTTACACAGCAACCACAGATGGAGGAATGTCTAAGTAGATCAGTAGCAACCATAAAATATAATGCATGTTTACTGTACTGTGTGGTCTAAATGGCAAGGAGGCAGAGAAAAAAAATTAACTTTACTTACAAGTTCCATAAACTTGTGACAGTATGAACCAGATGCTTTTTAGAATGTGAATACCAATTTAAAAAAATAAGCAAGATATGATTACAGTCAAGAAAGCAGAGATATTAAGGTCTGTATCAATCTTAATTGCTAATAATAATTAAAAGAAAAAGATCGCAGACATGATGTTTAAGCTTTTTTGCAGGCATATGTGGCTTATCAGGGTGCAAATATAGTTAATTTTTGAGAGAGAAGCCTCTGAAATCTCTAAGCTTTCCAGGTTCTCCAGGCTACTAGTAAACTTTCTCTGATCCAGGAAACTTCTCCTTGTATAGGTGTTGACTTATATATAGGATTAAAATTATGGTGGTTAAAATTCAGCATTTATGTAAATGATCTGTTACAGTAGTCTCCTGTATGAACCAGCTCTCTGTCTCTGGCTTCTTCATTGATGAGTTGTGCCAACAATGATGCTAATTAGAATTGCTTAACAAACTATCTGTATTTAAAGCCTTCAAAATTTAGTACATATTGAAGAACTTCATTCACTCAATCTTATCAACTATTTGTCACTGAAATTACATGAAAATTGAAAAAGTTCAATAAAAATGTAAATCCTAAACTCAGTCTTTTCCTTGGTGATACTGAGTATTTTGTCTTTCTCATGGGGCAAATATAATGTACCTACAGCAGGTAGGCCTACTCCACTCCGGGATACTCCAGGGTTTCCAGAGGCACCTTCAGAAATACAGTCAGATAAACCTCCATAAGCCATGAATCAGGAATATGATCTAGCTTTTCTGTGTGTTTCTGCTGTTGTGGTCATGTACTTACTCTTAAATTTGTCCACTTTTTGCAAAAGACTGTTGGGACTTCAGTTACGTGTTTTTTATAGGTCTGTTGAGAGCCAAGGAGTAAACATGTCTTATGCACTGACCTCCAGTTCCACACCAAATCATCAGATTTTATAAAATTGAGGATACATGATCCAGGAGGAGAATTATCAGGTTGACTTTTTCACTTCAATGTCTAGTTGTGTCTGATTAACTGGTTTGGATTTTGCTCCAGATTTAGAGAAAACATTAAAGAATGTAGCTTGAAATAGCTGCTGGAACATGGATTTTTCAAATGCAAGCTACACCTCAACCCATAGAATCTACAGAGACAAGAAAAGTAGAAAATACAACACTAAAATGTCCAAGTTCTGCTTCTCCATCCTCAATGGACTGTCTTTGCTGGAAAAGAGACAGCTTAGAAAGACCTTTCTACAGCTAGAAGTACTTCTGATCTATAAGGTTATGTTGTGTTAGTGCCAGTTTCACTGCATTTCTTCTGATCTCTTTGGTAAATATCACCCAGTTCTGCTGATCTGTTGTTGCTGAATTCCCAAATTGCTCTATAATTTCTTCTTTATGGTCTTCAATGTCTGTAAAGGCTACACAAGAGAAAGGTCATTGGAAATTGAATTTTTCTGCTATCCAGATTAATAAATGCCTTAAAAATCTCTTCCTGAAATGTTCATTCAATTGTTGTTTATCTTTACATTTAAAAATAATTTTTAGAAAATAGAATCTACAACAGCCTATCTTGAATGCTGTTGCAATTTCACTTTCTGATGATGGTAAAAAGAGATCCAAACACACAGTCCATGTGATTGTTTTTATTCTCAAACCACTAAAATTATAATGATAAAATCTAATCCGCTTCATTTTTGTTGTAATTTTCACCGCTTCATTTTAGGCAGGCTCACACATTAAATCCTGAACATATGTGATCTAAAATAGGGTAAAGGACAATGAATTCACCAAGAAGATTTACAGAATCATAGAACTGGATAGTCAGATGCAGCCTCTAATTGAAAGATTAGAGTGAAATAATCTGTGTTGCCTCTTGAAATCATTTGAAATCTGCTTTGATATGCTGTTGCTGTAGCAGCTCCTTGCTGCCAGGGCACAAGCTAGCCAGTTTCAAAATGTGCTGAATATATTAAAAAAGCTATAACAATGCATTTATATACCTGCAAGTGATTATATGCAATTGTTTCTCTGCACCATATCTCTGTGGTGCAAAACCTCTTGCTCTGTTTCTAGAGCAGAACACAATTTATAGTTTCTGTGGATCAGACACCAAGGGTATAATGAGATGGACACATACAATGCCCTAATAAAAGGTGCAATAAATACCTCCAAATGTGAATGATTAAACATAAATATACCTTGGAAAAATGCCACATTGAACTTAAGTAGTAACTCCTTACTTTTTAACTCTTGAAAAACAGAATGTTTATTTTAAACTTGACTTGGGTAGGGGAATGAATGAAAGTTGTAGGCATTAAAGTTTATTTTCATTTGTTTAGGAAAAAGGCATCTGGTTTATATGAGAAACAGGAATCTGGCCTATAGGGAAATATTTCACAAGTCCATATCATTTTTAAGAGTCACTACCTACAACAAAAAGGCTAAGCTGAGACTTGGTAGGCCAAGAATACTGGGATTTTTCCTTAGTTGCTGGCTCTCTCTTTTTCTTAGCAAATTTTATTCTATCAGTACTTAGTTTGGTGCTGGGCCCAGAACAGATAGTTTGTGACAGAAAAGGAAGAACAGAAAAATATTATCAGTCCTTTGTCTTTTTCTTTCTCTCTCTCTCTTTCTTGCCTGTCCACTTCCCTTTGTCTTTTTTTCTCTGACAATAATGTGAAGAGCAGAATATTTTTTGACAACATGAAAGTCTGTTCATCCATCTGGTTTGTACTTGCCCTCATGTTTGGGAGGAATTTACTTTTTGTTTTCTCCCTTGAGTTCTACCCTGTAAAAAGGTGTATAGAGCTAATTCAGATGGATGTAGGGAAACAACTGTAACAACAGCATTTTCTTTTCCTGGAGGAGACCAGGCTCACTTTCTGGGACATGGTAAGCTCTTAAAAGTTTAGGCCACAAGTAATTTTCCTGACAGTTCTTTGCACACATGGGAGAGGGGAGGAAAGAGGGCATAGTAGTGATGGGAAGGTCCTGGAAATCAGCAGAGAAAAGAAAGGAGAGAGGGACTGAAACATCTGAGAATATCTGTCCTAGAACTTTTTGTTATTCCCCCTTGTTCAAATATTACTATATTTTTTAAGGAATTATTGTATAAATCTTTTGGGTAGAAACAGATACCAAGAAACATCTGATTAGACAGCGAAAGACATTCCAAGAACATTAAATGTACTGGAAATTAGAAATAATGAACACTGTACTACATATCAAAGACTAACTTGTAAACTTGAGAGGTATAAAGTGATCTGAAGGGGAGTGAGTAAAATTCACAGACAATTTACTTGTTATAGGGTCATCTGAAAAGATGATAGAACCTTTTTGTATTTCTAAAAGAGACAATTTGATGAAACATAGAAAGCACCCCCGAAATAATAAATACTGTCTAGAAAATGCAAAAAAATATCCTCGTCTCAGAATAACTGGGTTCCTTAACAATTAATTTTAATTTTTTTTTACGATTGCTGCCAGATAAAAATAACCTTTAAGGTATTATTTTTGAAGTAAGCAAGCAATTGAAAGGGAATTTCTTATTAGGAAAAAGATACTCTGAGATCTAGGTCCTTCCAAGGATTTAACTGAAGAACCGTTCTTCTGAGTTTTAAATGCATGAAAAACTTTGGAAGGAATTATTGCAACAATGTCTGATAAAGAGCTTCTTAATAGGAATGATAACAAAGTCAATGCAGGATACAGGCATGGCTGTCCTTCTACAGATCATGTAAAGATAAGATTTGATGATATTTAGGATGTTCTGTATATTCCTTTTTTCAATATTAAAATACTCTGAAATATCGTCTCAGCTAATATGTGAGTTGCTTGTTGCATTTTGCTGATTCTATCTGCTTCTACAGCTTCTAGCAAAATCTCTGACAGTTTTACCATAGTTTTGATAAACTCTTCCTAGGTGGTAGCTGAAATAGCCTGACAAAGTGATATGCACTGAAAACCAAACTCATGCACTGAACAAAAAGTTCTGTCATCAACTAAGGAAGCCTTGCATTCTATGAATCTCTTTCTTCTGGCTGACTCAATTTATAAATGAATTAAATTAAAGATTCCACTGTAATCCACATATTCTTAGTCATCAGGAAATGGTGGGGCAGGGAGGGAAACAATGGCTTTAAAAAATTTCAGTAGTACTGGAAGGTAGGAGTCTTTTTGGTTTTTCTTTTTTTTTTCTTTTATTTTTTCTTTTTTTTCTTCTTTTTTCTTTTTTTTTTTTTTGACAGTAAAGATTGCACATGACAGAAGAACCTGGACTGAGGAATACATTCTCTCTTTTAATAAGGTGTGAGGTCAACATGAATTTTTCTCTAAAGCTAGGTAATTTGTAGTAGAGCTGTCCCATATTGATACTCCAATATCTTTCATGGCAAATGCTCATGCCAGATATTTTCTTTCCATGGAAACTTGTATATTTGGATACCCTTTTTCATGAGGTTTGTACGTACCAACACATTTGAATATTGATGCATCTGAAATTGACAATGAGTTTGAGAATTGCTGAGAACTTAAAGACTTAACACCTATACATACTGAAACAGCATGATTATACATGATCCTTATTCAATCAAAACCACAAAATACTTTTTTTTTTTTTTTTAATGAGATAAGAACTGTCACTGGAAGATAAAAGCTTATATGTGTTAGAAATTAAAATGCATAGAGATCATGAATTTACTAACTAATTTTGTTAAAACAGATGTTATATGCTTCTGCTTTTACTTGGACAGTTCATGCTTGTTCATGGACTAAATAATACATGCATTTTGGTAACCATCTAAATACACAGTATGCTGCAAAGCAATAAATGCACATAACTTTACATATCCAACATCCCAAATTAATTGTTATAACAGAAATCTGGAAAATTACGTGCAAATATACGACAAGTAAGCATACCCTTTGGAGGATTTGAAACAACTCCCTAGGCACTTCTATTTCTTCACTAGAACTGAATACAGAAAATTCTTTGGTGTACTTGGATTAAAACATCTTTGCATTTTAGTGATGATTATTTTTCACACAGAATTTGAGACTCCCAGAATGAAGGAAGATCTAGATTGTCCTGAGTCAGCTATACAACTTGTACCTTTTGGTCTTTCTCTAATAATAAAAGGCCTATGACATATTTTCTGCGATGAAAAATATGAGAAAGAGAAAATAATACAGTGAAGGGTAAAGGACAAGCACTTGGTGTGTTCTTTGAAGAACTGTTGTATTTCTAAAACTAAAAGTTATTTTCTTACAAGGTCTTTGCAGTCTCCATTAATTATTTCTTTAGCTAAATCTGCCTGATAGCATATTTCTAGCTGCCACTGCAGGCTCAGAACAGTTTCTTTAAGCAGACCATGCATTTGTTTTTGACAGAGGTTGGCCTTAAGACAAAATCATCCATTCAAATCAATAACCATCATGTAACAATTGTTGACTAAGCCAATGCCTTCTCCTTTAGAAGAAAAATCCAGTGGGAATGCTGTATAATTTTAAATTTGCTTTTATATCAGGACTCATCTTTGCAATTCTGCTCTGCATCTCTCCACCTTGTGGTTGTTTTGTACCGTTGCAGTCAATTATTTCAGGGCTCCAGCTGAATGTTATTGTTTCCCTGTGCATAAACAAAACTTTTAAGGATTTTATCCTTTTCCTTTCAGTTATTTACCTGCTAACTTTTAAAGATGAAATTTATATTTGACAAATTTATTTTAGTGGAAAAAAATTTTCTGTCTTCTCCAGGAAAGGACAACTCTGGGTTACAACATGCTTAGAGCTTTCTGTATCATGTCAGATAGATTTTCTTTGTCACTTTTCCTTGAGGCCTCAGCTCAGAGCATCTTATAAACATATGGATGATAAGAAAGCAGTCTTCAGGAGATTTTCTATAAATTCAATTCTGTAATATTTAAAAAGAGGAGGAAAAAAAAAAATCTTTTAATAAAATATAGAAGACTGTTCCCTGTCCCTTTTTCACAATGTTCAAATTGGAGTGGATCAACAAAAGGCCAGTTCTGATTATTGCTGTACTTAATTTTAAAACTAAATGACAGCATAGTTTGAGGTGTTTTTGTTACCTCTGTAGCTCAGAAAGAAATCATAACGTGAGTTAGTCATCTGAATGTTGGGAGAGGCAACTTGTTCATCACCAGTCAACTGGTTCACCCTGAGAACAGCAGCATGTCCTTAATCCCACCTACAAATGCTAGTGCTACATCTTCATCTGGAAGCAGGACTTTGTCTTCAGTTGGGATTCCCACTTATTTCTGGGCTCTATCATTTACTTTAATCATATTTATTCCTTAGAATATGTATACAATATAAAGGTACTTAATTTCATTCAGTATATGAGTATTTAGCTGAAAATGGAAGACCAACATGTGTCATTCATGAGACTTTTGATTTTAGTAGGATGAAGCAGATGTCATCTCATTCCATGTGGTTAATGGGCCATCTTTTTTTCACTCATAAACTGGAAGACTGAACCTCACTCTAGAGCATGGTATTTAAAGCCTTTGGGAAGAAAAGCAGAGACCTGGAGGCCCTTCATTAATCTAATCAATACTGAATATTAAAGTATTCACAAAGTGGAGCACCTGGTCATTTTTGTCTCCCAGAAGAATCCATCAAACTTTATAATCACACTCATTGTCTTCTGTGCCAAATGAATGTGCATCGATCCCGTGTAAAGTGGAATGATTGGATCTTAAGGGAAAAAAAATAGCAAAAGCACTTCCTTTCTCTAGACTTTACCTCTGTGTGGCCATTAGGGAACACACATCCACAGGATGCATGTATTCCAGAATCAGAACAGCTAACTCACATAGCACACACTTTTTCCATATGTCTCTAAATAAAAGTTGACCAAGTAAGGGACAGGATGTTCCTAGCTTTGTTTTTTCTGGAATCAAATTACACTGAGTATTCTATGAGAAAGTAAACAGAAAGAAGCCCTGCTGGTGACATGGGTATAAGTCTAGATTATGAACTGGAACATGACAAAAACATGAATTAAACGTGTAACTTCTCAGGTTTACCATGATTCAGGTGAGATAAGGAGCTGGTTTTTAGGAATAAACATCCTCTGAATATCTGCAGTAACAAATAGACATCTAGTTCTACACTTGTATGCTATTATGCAAGATACTCAATCAGTACAGTTTTGGGGGATTTTTTTTGCTTGATTAGGATCTCCTGTGAGTCTTCCTATGGCTATATTTGTGGTTGTTTTTCTTCCCAAGGAAAAGCTTCACAAGGCTATCAGTCATGCGGGTGAATCATTAATAATTCATTTTGATGAGAGTGACCACTTCTGTGAGACAGCCCCACGAGGATTTCCAAAGGACCATTTGGTAATAAATATTCAACAATTTGTAATGTTTAGTTCTGAGTCATGTCCCAGTACCCATCAATGGCTGGATGTGTCCACTGTCCATACATAATATCCCTTTTCACCATCATTTAATGACACCAAAATCATGCATTGCACCATCTTGAAACAGAAAACTAGCAGATTTTTAAAGTCACCTTGTCAACTCTAAGACTACACTTCAGCCTTGTAAGTCCATAAACTCTTTTAAAATGCTTATTAAAGATTATAAATTATGTTTCTACTTCAGTGGAGCTGCTCTCATTTACAGTCTAACACGATTTGGTTATTATTTGCAAAATCAGGTGATGCAGAATGGAAAGTTGTGTGGAAAAATGACAGTGGTAACAGAGAGCATACCCTTAAAAGTATAAAAAAATAGTTGGGAGGCATTTCCAAACTTAACCCCTCAGTGAATTATCAAATTAGATGGATTTATAATCTAGCGATATGTGTTGTTTTTTGTTTTTTGGGTGTTTTTTTAATCAGGTAAATTCATATAAATCTTGTCAAGTTAATTCTGCATTTTTTTCCTAAGTAATAGACACATGGAAATTATGCTTATACCAAATATATGCAAGGATGTGAAACAACCAAAATTTTTAATGAGTTTCAATCTGTCATTTCTATGTGTTTAAATCAACTCATGATTGCTGAGAAAAAGATGAAAATTAAATTAATATTGGCAATGCTTTTCTCACTTTAAACAAGCCCACCCAGATAGAGGAATGCAACTTTTGACTGACAGGTGCTTCGTCAATAAATGCCAATGCTGATGACATGATAACACCAGAGTGCCAGGTGGAAGAAAGTTTGGCATCAGGAAGGTCATGGAGAACAGTATGAGGTCATAGTTACTACAACCAACTAAATCTTAGTAGAATGCAGTAAACTTCTTTTCCATCAACATTCTTTTTTTCTCCTTTTTATGATGTGATAGAAAAATGGTAAGTTTCTTTAAATGAGAATGACAGAAAGGAGTGAGGGTAAGGAAATAGGTCAAAATGGTAAGATTCTTCAAATGAGAAGAGCAGGGAGGAGTGAGGATAAGGAAATAGGTGTCAAAGCTGACAGCATAAGGAGTAAGAGCAAAATTATTTTGGATGTCTCTGATACTAAAATTATGATTAGTTATGGTCTCATCTACACTCTCAGAAGCACCACTAATATTAATATCATGATGAACCCAAACTTGGAAAACACCATAAACTGGAGCAAAAGAGATTCCATATCTTAAAGATTTATATTTTTTTCGGATTGGAAAAGTACTTATTAGATCCCCAAAATCTGAACTGGATAACATTCCCATTAAAAGGCTAAACAAAATAACAAAATAATTTGCTTGACTACTTTTTTTTTTTTTTTTTTTTTTAATTAACCTCACTGCTCCTTAAAGCTTCACAATGAATGAAGTAATCCAGTAAATAAAAAATGCTGGATTGCTAGTCACAAAGACTGGATTGATTTTCCTTAAATTTAACCTTATGAAAGTTAAGCTACTTCTCTGGGCTAGTTGACAAGGCTCCATCTGTAGCCCAGGCAGGGAGAGAGACACCCCTAGAAAGTAATTTATCAACTGCTAAGATTCTGTCTGAGATACCCAGGACAAAATGTCCTTAGGACATACTTGGCAATTGAGAAAGCCTGCACAAATCTCTTAGGTGTGATGCCCAATGTCTGAATGGTTAATGTTAGGTAAGTTGTATCCTGCCCTAAGATCTCCAAGAGATTTTGAGCCATAGGGGGCTGCAGAGGTTTCATACTGACTCTAAACACAGAGTTCTGTTGGATAGAAAAGGTGAATAACTCACTATGGATATATAAAAATAATCAGTGAAATTTTATAAAGAATAGCTATACATGACATGAGAACTTCCTAATATTCCTATATTTATAAGTATTTTATTTCAGGCCCTCTCATGTGTTTAGTATATAGTGAATCAAAGCAGTTGTAGACACCAGAAATCACAAATCTCTTAATGCTTTCTTTGTAGTGAACCCTCATTGCCTATAGGTTTTTGACTGAAAAATTATTTTTCATCTAAAAGAAAGCCACTATGCTTCAAAAAGATTTACTGAGTGGAAGAATAGAATCACAGAAAAACTTTGGTTGGGAAAGACCCTTAAGTTCATGGGGTCCAACCATTAACATAACTCTGCCAAGTCCAAGTGAATACATTTCCCTAGATAACTCCAGAGATGGTGAGTCAAAGATGGCTATTGAGATGATAGAGAAGACTATAGACTAGGAAGGGATTATAGCTTTCTCTGGCACTTCATTAATTCTGTTCAATGTGGGCTGCATCTCCACTGCAGACTCAATCTGTCTATAAGAAGAAAGCTGTGCTAAACTCTCTTATACCCATTCTGCCTTCTCTGCAGGGCTTCACATGCACTAAAATTTCTTCATAAAGTGCCTTTATTACCAAAAAGATATGCTGCAAATAGAACTAATATAATGGAATTAATTTTGACATATCTCAGGGGACAGGGTGCTTAAGAAATGCATCAAGTCTGTTTAGTTGACTGTGATAGCTGAAGTTACACTCTTAAGAGCTGATCATTAGTGTGCCTTTAGTCTGAGAAACCATATCCTAGTGATAAATCATATTTCTCACAGATAAGTTCTGACATGCTGTTTTCTCTATTCTATTCATTCCATGTCCTCAAAAATTTTACATTTCTATGGCAAAGTTACTCAAAATGGAGATCTGGTATCTCTTGAAGTAATGTGACTCTTAGTGTGAAATAAATAGAAAAGAAATAAAATGGTAGCCTACATCAAGTTCATCAAGGTGTTTTGAAACTCTTAAAGTCAGTAGCTAACCAATGAGCTCTGACAACTTCAGAAGAAATTGTAACTAAATAAAGAAAATTAAGTAGATATGTAGATTTAATAAAAAAGACAGGTTATCTTATATCATATCTCCAAATATTGATTTTATTTATTTCTGATTATTCCTACAAAAGACAGTTCTCTTTGAAACTCTCCAATGTGAGACATTCCCAGGGGCTGCAGTTTTTGACAAAGAGCTCCAGCATTTGTCCCCAGTGGGGTCACAAGTCCTGCCAGAAAATCTGCTCCAGCATGGACTTTCCAGAGGCTCACAACCTCTTTTGGGCATGCACATGTGTCTAGACATTTTCCTGGGACATGCTCACAGAGGCAGAGCCCAAGGGACCCTCAGATATGTCCACGAGTTGTGAAAGTCAAGTCATCTGTATGTTTGCAAGCAAGCTCCAACCCGTATCACCTGAAGAGGAGCTTCAGGGTCAGCTCTGAGCACTGCTCACACTGGTGAGCTGGCTCCTGGTGCATTTGTGGCTTCCAGTAAAGGCACTGCAATCTCTCTTGATTGGTGTGGCTGATGCATGTGTATTTTTGCATTGTTTGTGTATCTGCATCTCTACATTATGTACTTAGCCTTCCACACCCACACACAGGAGCAGGAGGAAACAGAGAAGAAAGGAGTCCTCCAAATTCAGCTTCCTTTAAAAATTAAAAAACTGAATGTCATTTAAATACAATGCTTAGAGTATTCAATAGTCTATGAAAGATACATGTCCTCTGTCTGTTAGAGTTATACAAAAATTTACAAAGTTTAGAAATGCTAATTATAGGCATAGACTTAAATCAGTTAATATTAAAGTAAGTTAGATTAATTCATATTATATACACAAAGAAGCAGACAAAATCTAGGAGACACTGGTGATCAAAAAACACATGAAAAAGAGGTAAATTCCCTAAGGAACAAGGAAGGACAGACATTTTTTAAAAAAACTACTTTTAAAATATCAGGTAGGTGGTAGGACCTAGGCGCATCAGCTTAACCTCAATACCAGAAATATTCTGGAACAACTTGTTAATTAGTTTGGATGCACCCTGCGGACAAGGTGATAGGGAATAGCTGACATGGATTTGTCAAGGAAAAAAAAGAAAAGTCATATCAAATCAATCCAAGTTCTTCTTGTGGCAGGGTAATTGCCTAGTGGACAAGGGAGAAGCTAAAGATTTGATATATCTTGACATTAGTAAGCATTTTCACACAGTCCCATTTGGCACTGTCATACACAAATTCCAGAGAAACACAGCCCAGCGGAAATTGTCACATGGAGGGTGCAAAACAGTTTGAAAAGTTGAACTCTGCCACTGCCTGATGCAGAGCATCAGATTGGGAGAATTTTCCAGTAAAATTAACCAATATAATTAACAACAATGTAAAACCAATTAGTATATGACTACCAGAATTATACTACTACTTATACTAGTATAATTAATAGATTGAATAATTGATTAATTGATAGCACAAGGAAGGCTTTCTAGGGAGTTTGTTGAGTCTTTGTCTTTAGAGGCACTAAAAGTGAGTTAGACTATTGTGTGTTGGGGATACATTTTCTTAAGTTCAGTGGATGGATGTGACTAGACAGAGGTTTGATGCTCCCTGTGCCTTGATGATGTCTTCTGCTTTGTTTCTCTTTGGCTCTGTCACAGCTTCTGACATTACTTCGGGGTGTTCATTTGCTTGGTTCTTACCTCGAGCCTTTCTGTGTCTTATAAAATCCTTGACATCTAAAGGATCCAAATAGAGGCACTGCCTGGCACAGTTTAGAAAGGACTGAAATCACTGTATAAGCACAAAGTTTTCTCATTATGTGACAAATAAGAAGTTATTTGTGCCATAATTTTCTAGAGATAGCTATAAGTTAAGGAGTTATCAGTCTGCCTATTGTGTGTGTGCATGTATAGATGTACTAAACAGAAAGATTGTATATAATTTCCTTTAATTATATTTTTGCCTATTAAAAGCCAACTGATTGCATTTTGTACCACATGATCAATGGTGTTAAATTACTTGCATTTCATTGCTGAATATTTATTTTTGAGATTCAGTACTTGAGGCTATAATAGATTTCCGAATTCTAAATCACAAAATTATGTTCTTCCTAAATTACAGTGTAACTTGCAGCAGAAGATGCTTTGTGTCCAAATATAGGGTTTTATGTTTTGTGTGAACTGAAAAAGCATTCTGTTAAAGATAGTTTTGCATAATCTTGCATTTGTTTTACTGTATTCAGTGTGTTTATAGAATAATCTATATTTATGTAGCATTCTTCCTACCACACACACACGAACACAGTAAAAGAACTCTCAAGTTATGAAGTCAAATATTTCAGTTCTGGAAACCATGGAGTGCTGAAATTCTGTGGGTTGGAGATGTTTTGGCTTTTTGTGAGTTGAGTTTGGTTGCAGTTGTTTGGAGGTTTTTGTTTTTTGGGTTTTTTTTACCTCATTTTCTAAATGAATAGAATTGGGCTGTATCTGATCACACAATCTCATAATATTCTTCTCTTAAGTGTGTTCTTGAAGCTGCTCTTAGCTGAGAGATAAATAGACTTGACAAACCACATGTAAACTATAGAAAAATATTTGTTTCCTTGTAATGGAATGAAACCAAATGATGTCTATAGGTAATGGCAGCCAAAATGCTCTCTAAAAAAAAAACATCTCCCTTTTACCAAAAAATACAAACCTCATAAAAGAAAACTACAGTGTGAGAACTCAGAGGAATCTAGTAGAAAGACCTGAGTGATTACAGCACCTATGTAGACACATTCCTCATATCACATGTACTGATGTGGCTGCTTCTAAGTAGCTGCCCATTCAGTGAGCAGAGATACAGAATTATCTTACATCTAGCACAGTGATGAAGTTCTCCCTATACTTAGGAAAGGCTCCCAGAATAACCTGTCGGAATACCTATGTAGAGGCTTTGAATGGTATTCTACTTCTTCTGATCTACCCCATGGTTCTGGGTTTTCTTCCACAGAGAAGGAATGTGAGATAAAGATACCTTGAATCTTATCCCAGCATTGAGTTAAAAATAAGGCTTTTCTCCCCCAGTATGTTGTTAGCTCATAAAACAGCTGTCAGTATGGTAGCTCACAAATCACTTCTCCAACTTCTGACTAGTTAGTTGATGGATCAGGAAAATACTCTTTCCAAAGAAACAATTTCCCACCATTTTAAGATGATGTCATTTATCCCATTTCAACTTTTAGAGATGCAAAGTAATTTTCAGTTAAGTAAAATCAGTCCTAAAAATGTTCAAACAATCTTAAGTTTAAAGTGTTTAAGTAACATAAGTCTGTAATTAAGCGAAGGCAATTTTTAAAGATAGGAGCATAAGAAACACATCTTTGGATCATATGCCACCTTAGCACAATTACTCCATTTATGAGTCTAAGGTGAGAGCACAGCATATGGAAGCCAGGTTAGTAGAGGAACCAGTGAAAAATCAATATTACGTAACAGATATCTGCCCTTCAATAACTTCAGTTCTTCCCACTCACCTAGAAACTTTATTCTCTTTTCTTTGAATCTAATGTCTTGCCTTCCTATTTAACAGGATTCATGTTTGACATCAAATGGCGGGGGGGGGGGGGGGGCGGGTGGTTCAAATGAAGTATGATCTTCAGTTGCCTTCTTTATCAATCTGTGCCTTTTTGTGCCTTGATTAATACTCTGTGGAAGATTGTCTCTGTATGGGTTAGCCACAGTTACCACCTGAGTTTCTGGTGTGTGATATGGCCTCTGGTTCAAATCCTGTCTGATTTCCTACACCACAGCAAACACTTACGCAGAAGTTTCTGTCTCACACACAAATTCTGAGGCCTGAAAACCTACTTAAGAGTGAAAATTTGATACCTATTCCTGTTTGTGTTCTCCCAGTGAGGGTAACCAGAGAACTGACCCACATAACAAAAAAAAAATCTTTAGCTCAACATTTTCAGTTCTAACATATGTACATGGATGCATATTCTCTCTTATGACCTGCCCCTGGAATGGGGTGACTCAGGTACTTTTTAATAGATCTGTTCAGGTAGATTAAAGTGAAGCTACACTAAATGACTGGTGTTTTTATATCTATATCTATATCATCTACATAAATATGGCAGGTTTATTTTAGAACAATTTAGTTGCAATTGAAAGGAGCTATTTAGCAATTTTGATTATTATATATAGAAATATAACAGTATAAAATATATAAAATATTAATAATATAAGGAAAAGAAAGAAGGGAAAAGAAAGGATAAGAGCACATATTGTAAAAATATCACCATCCATGGATTCAGTGCAGGCTTGATTGTTGCAATTTCATTGTCTGTTGGTTGAGATGATGCCATTGGTGATGGAGGAAGACCACAAAATACAACATTTGATGGGTTACACAGGCTCAGGTTCAGGTGGGAACACCCAGGTACCTCCCATGGCTGTGGAGTTCTACACTGTCTGATGTAACACTGTGGATCATCCACAGTCCTCTGGTGGAAGGCCCCAGAAGTGAGTCTGGGGACACAGGAGGTCTTTGGTAGTTTATGAGTCCTTCTAAGACATGAGAGCCTCCTCTTATGCCAGAGTAGTGGAACCAGTTATTCCCCACAAGAAGGGTTAAACACCTTAAGGCCTACATGTGAATATCCCAATGCTTCCTCCAGGGAGGAATTTTGCACCTGAGCCTTATTGGGAGGATATCAGCCTAATGAAAAGCAATACCTCACCTTACAGGATGCACTTATTATCGTCCTTTTCCCTTGTCTGACTCAAAACCCAGCTAGCTGCATAGTAAAGGTCAGTTTATCATGGCCATCTTCCAGTGGTGAGAGAGCACCCCTTCTGCACCTGGGCTACTCTTATGCAGATCAGATGTTTCATCACCACATAACGAAAAATTCTCCTTAACCCTTTCAGTCATGGGAGGTGCAAATCTGGTCTCAGCAAAATACCCTCTTGTTTCTGCAAATGGCTGATTATTTGAGTCATTAACATTTAACATCTCAAATGTGAGAACATTTTCTGACAAGAAAAAAGAAAAACCAAATTGTTCAAAAATCTCTGTCTAACTGAAGACTCAGTTTTGCTGAAATATGGGAAGGTCAGTTGAAAGGATCAAGCTTGGTGAGGACATAGTGAAGAGGTCAATGGAATTCTTTTCTCCAATAAGCATTATCAAAAACTTCAGGATAAGCTACACGTGAAACAGAATCCATTCCTACTGCTGTTGTTCATGTTCTTTACACAATTCCACTCAATTTTTCACTTCTGTTTAAGTCCTGATTCATCTCACCTATGTTTCTGTACCTAACAGACATGCTTTAGTTGGAAATGCAAGCATACTTAACAGCTAAGGAGAGAGAAAGGAGGTGGAGATAACAATTCAGAATTAAGACAGTCTCAACCCATCATAGAGGCTTGTCTTTGTCCTCTGACAGCAGCCAGTGCCTGCAGCAATCTGGCTCCCAAATTAGGTCCTCAGTTAATTGGGTCAATCAGGATCCATCTGGGACTTTTTCTTAAATTAGATTTAGCACTGCTATTCTCTTCTTTTTTTTTTTTTTTTTTTTTTTTTTTTTTTGCTTCTTTTTTACATTACCTGAAAAGAAAATTCTTACACTTGATTAGTTTTCTGTCTGTGCTGCAATCTAATATAATAACACAGTGTAAGCAAATAGGTAGGTGATATTATGCTGTGATCTTGGCAGAATTTCTAATCCAATTAGGGTCAAAGTAGATCAGTTTTACGCCTGCAGGGAGTAGGGGTAGCCAAATACTAAATGATTCAGAGAAGCAGCAGAGAGTATGGTAACAGGAACAATAGCACTGCCTTGGGTCTTTGTATGGATTTAAAATATACAGTGGAAGAAAAATGCATGCATGAGTCTGACTTCAGTTTCCTGGCCTATGAGGAAATGCTGATTTCAACTTGCAATATCCCTAGTGGCAATAGCTACCCAGAGGGTGTCATCTTATCTGCTGGACAGCTGTACGCCTGCAAATGCTGACTTGTAGTTGCTATACTGGCAGGGACTGTGGGGATTAGGACAGAATTCACACATGTGGTTGTTAAATTCCTAAGCTGAACCTTCCAACAAATGTTGCACAAATATCTTCAACACAGCAGGAACAATTATACATTAATATTATGCTTCTTTTTCAGGAGGAATATTGACACTAATTTATCTAAAAAAGGAATGAGCACAGAGAGTCTGCTGACTACAGTGCAGTGAAATCCATAAACAAATAAGATTATATCACTACAGGAAGGAAAAGTCAGACAGTAATGATGTGACAGTAAGCACCTATCTCAAGATATCTGGGAAGAAAAAGAGCAAATGTTAAATTACAGATGTGGTGGTTCAACATCCTTTCTCATACATTACATGTGAGTGTCATGTTCAAATATCAGAGAGATAAAAAAACTGTACAAGGATGCAGGCAGGAAACTTCTATACACCCAAGTACTATCTCCATATATGTATTTTTAAAGGGTAAACTGAAATAATGTTATGTAAAAGAAAAAAAAATAGTTTATTGGACTAAAATATAAATGTGTAATATATTGCCTCCTTAGTCTATTTTCCTAATCTGTAAAATAGGAATGATAATTTCACCCTGTTACCCACTATCTACACAGTGAAATTCCCATTCAAAAATTATAAGTCCAGAGGCTCAAACAGTTCAGCATATCTAATATTTTTATTTTTATGCAAAAAAATGTCATTAATTAATTTTTATTTCAGCCTAATAATTGACATTTGAATAAATAGTAGCCTCTTACAAAAAAAAGGTCTGAGCTTTCTTGGAAGACTATAAGACATGGAGTCTGTCTTCTCTGATAGCTTTTGATTAAAAATAAATGTCTCATTTCCAGCTTGAATCGATCTACCTTCAGTCACTGTTTCTGGAGATGTGTTTCCTTCCTAGTCAGTAAATCTCACGGGAGTAGCACAGTGGGCCTTGAACTCAATACCTCTAGATAGCCATATAATAAGTGCAAAAATAGTTCTTTATTTTACTCAGCTGCAGTAATATTTGATGTCGGGAAGTGTGGGGGAAGGGTTTGATCTAAAGGCATTTGAGTTGCCAGTAGTTCTCCTCAGCCTACCTTAAATTAATAAATGTTCCCAATTTCACTTGGTAAAGGGGGAAAGAATGATGTGTCACATTACAGGGCAATCTGAGCCTGTTCATTATAAGTGTACAGGAGATATTTTCTCAGCAGTCCTAGCATGAAAACACAGTGCAATCTAAGAGCAACAAATCACTGCAATAACCCAATGGTCGAAAAAATAATTAATATAAAAAATCCAAGCAATTTAACTCCATTTTTGTCCTTTCAGACATAAAAATGATATTTAAAGGCAGAGTCATTACATTGTGCTTTTCACTTGGTAATAATTTTCATCACTTCCTTTGCTGTAGTTGAACCAGTTTATGCTCTTCCTGCTTGATGGTTTGCTGAGAATTAAATGATATGGCAGACTTACATATTCACCCCTGTCTATTATAATATGGGTATGTTGACAGAGGTAGAGGTATGTATTGGCACAATACCTCTATGCCACACGAAGACTCATACCTTAAAACCAAAAAACCTCAAAACCAACCCAACCCAAACCAAACTAAACCAAACCAAAACCCCCTCAGTCTAACATGCTGCAGCTTTTTAAGACAAACTTTTCTGTCAGTTCTGCTAGTCTACTTTTTGGAAAAGTAGGAACAGATCTGGACTTGGGCATTATTGACTTGAGTAAATACGCATGTAAAAGTAGGAAAACTTGAAATAAGTTGACTTTCAGTTTGAGATCTCTGGTCTCATATTGATGGATGGTAGCTGCTGAAAAGAAAGGAGAGGAACATTTTTACTTCCTCAGACAGAAGAAAAGAGGTAAGTGATGCACCTATAAGGCTAGGTAGGGCATATCGTCCCTTGTTATAGAATATGTAGTGGTGTTCCCCAGGATCACTATTGGGCCAGTCCTGTCTAATATCTTTATCTACGATTTGTGCAAGAGGATTGAGTGTTCCATCAGACAGTTTGCAGACAGCACCAAACTGGGCAGGAGAATTGATCTGCTGGAGGGCAGGAAGGTTCTGCAGAGAGATCTGGACAGGTTGAATCAATGGTTGGAGGCCGTCTGTGTTATGTGCAACAAAGTAAAGAGTTGGGTTCACCTCTTCAGTCACAACAACCCCATGCAATGCTGTGGGCTGGAGAGTGTCTGGAAAGCTGCCCAGTGGAAAAGGACCTGGAGCAGCTGTTAGACAGGGCCTGAATATGAGCCATTATGGAAGGCCAATGACATCCTGGCTTGTAAAAGCAACAGTGTGACCATCAGGACTAGGGCAGTGACTGTCCCCGTGTACCTCAGCATGAGGTGAGGCCACACTTATATCCTGTGTTCAATTCTGGGCCTCTCACTACAAGAGAAACATTGAGGGACTGAAGCCTGTGTCAAGACTTAAAGAATGCAATTAAAATATCTTGAAACTCTGTTGAAGAGGGAAGGTCATGCAAAATAAGCCAACTCAACAGGCACAAATGGAAAAGAGGAAGATGCTTATTTCAGGCCTAAATAAAGTGAAAGGTTTGGAATTAGCACACTGGACATTATACCACTGTGCAGAGAGTGGGGAAAACACAGATGGTAACAATAGGAAGATGACAGGCCTGGTGAGACAGATCAGGGTAACTTATTCATAAAAAATTCCCGCCAGGGCAAACTGTAAGAAAAGGATTAAGTCTTTGTGCACATACCATCCCAAGTTGTGGGAACAGCATGTATGCCTCTGGATACCCAGGACTTGGGCTGTATGAAAGTGGTACCTCCAGAAGAACACTCTGGGAACCCCCATGACTGAGCAGACCTGAAGAAGAAGGGCCAGAGGTGGATGTGATGCAGGAATCCTTGTGATAATGACTATAATCTCTCTCTCTTTCTCTTTCTATCCTTCCCTTTCTTCCTCTCATCTCTACCTAGCTCTCTCTCTCTCCTTAAATAAAATCCCTGCTATAGACTTTGGCATATGGTCTCCTTTGCACCTAATTCAGACAGAGGCCTCTTTTAATAATCAGACTCTAAAATTATTTTTGAAGTGAGATCTTCAGAAGCTGGGGGAGTATCTGGAGCACAAGTCTTATGAGAAGCAGCTGAGGCAATTGAGGTTGTTCATCCTGGAGAAAAGGAGGCTTAGACGAAACCTTATTTCTCTCTACAGCTACATGAAAGGAGGTAGCGGTCAGGTGTGGGTCAGATTCTTTTCCCACATATCAAGCAACAGGACAAAAGGAAACAGTCTCAAGTTGTGCCAGGGGAACTTTAAATTTTGTATTAGAAAAAATTTCTTCCATAAAAGGGTTGTCAAGCATTAAACAGGCTGTCCAGTGAAATGATGAAGTCAGCATCCCTGGAAGTCTTTAAAAGACATGTTGTGCTTTGAGATGTGGTTCAGTGGTGGTCTTGGCAGTATTAGGCAATTGGTTTTGTTCAATGGTCTCAGAGGTAATTTCCAACCTAAATGATTTTATGGTTGTATATTTAATCTTTTGAAGTAGCAACAGATTTGTTAACAGAGTGAGAATAAAATCAACAAACTCCCAAATGCCCTTTAAAATCTTTAATTTTAGGTTATCACAAAAGAAAAATATCATTCACCCAAGTCATGCAGTTAAATTAAGAATGTTTATCTCCTGCTTCTAACAATTTATGTCACGAGTTATGATATGATAAACTTATACCTGAAAGTCACTATATATGACAGCACATCACACTGTCCTGCTTTTTTCTGTCTCACAAGCAAGGGTGTGTCCTTGATGAGGACTGAGTGGTGTCACATGGTTGCAGAAGACAAGAACTCACAGAGCCAAGCTTTCCCAAGAATTCCAAGAAGTATCTGAGAATTACAGCATAGTGAGTAATTTTATCTATGGAATGATTTTAACTACATTTGTTTTTTGGAAATAATTATATTGAGTATTTTTGCCATAATAATCAAAAGATTATTGTACATTTTCTATTTCCACTTTTATATGTTTTTATGATTTCTGTGTATTTTCTTTTTCAATAGAAAACTTTCAACAAAAGCTAAAATTCTCATCACAAGTATAAGGATGTTTATCGACAATTTGAATTGGGTTTTTTTCAGAAAATCTTGGAGGGTTTTTTTTACCAAGGAACTATTTTTAATACAAATTAAAAAAACAAAAACAAAAAAAAACAAATGCACAAACCTGAAAAACCTTTTGGAAAAGCAAAAGGAATGTGCAAAAATTAAGAAATAATTTTGAAATTAAATACTTAAAGGCCTGCTAAAGTTAACATATGATTCTTGAAAATTCACATATTTTCTTATTTACAAGTAAAAAACTGCTTGACATTATTGCAAATGTAGTGAACATTCCACTTTCACAGCCATTTGTGGTGCCAGAATTGTATTCCTTAGAGGTACAGAGATGCAAGCCTTCAAATGGTTTAGATCTAGTAATTCATTCAAAATACATTTTGCAGTAAAGGGTTTCCATCTATTTAATAAATTATGGGTCTATTTATCATAATTTCAAAATCATTCCCTTTGAATTTACCAAAAACCTCCTCTCTTTCTTGAGATGAAATTGCAAAGGAATGATTTTGTGAGGTGCTGGAGTGGAGTACTGAAACACCATCTGTATTGTCTGTTAGTTGTCTATCATTAGTGAACCCAGAATGAGCTCAGTTTATAAAAGTGAAGTTATATTATATGAAGCCCATTATTTATAACTATAGTTAGGTTTTTAGGTCTATGTTTAATAGTGAAACAGATCTTCAGGATTAACATACCATTAAAAATCTTCAGGTGTAGGCATTCGTGTGATAATAATAACATCCCACAGAAATAAGAGGCTCATCCCCATTTGACAGTTCATTAAACATATCTGCATCATTATTAGTAGTATTAAAATTGTGATTTCAATCACAGTTGTTATTCACTGTACTAAGACCTGTAGAGATACACGTTAAAAACACTGTACTACAGTTAAAAAATAAATCATTCTAATATTTATTTGGTAATCAGTATCAGTAAGTTAATATCCATCAGTTTAGTGGTTAAACAGTGAAATTCACATATCATAAACCTGATGCATTCACAGAGAAAGCTAGGTCTTTATAGCATTAGTATCTCAAGCCGAAACATTATTTCTGAAGTTGAGTCTTGTCTGCTCCCCCTGCCCAATTTTCTTTTATTTATAAACCCTTCAAAGTTTCTTCATGTTAAAATGTTTGATTTTCAAAATTGAATCAGGGTGGACCTTTTAAAGTGGAATATAGGAGATGCAAGGTTCTCCAAAGAGATTTGACCATCAACACAGGAGAGGCAAAACTGTCCAACTCCCCTCTTCTATGTAACTCATTGCTCTGAAAACTCAGGTTTGGAATAAAAGAGGATGTTAAGGATCTGATATTGCTCCAAGTGTCAGTAAGAATGCAGCAGATTAAGTTACAAGGCACCAGAGGCAAGTGGCCAAAACAGAATATAAATAAGGTGAATGGAGCTTGCCAGGGGGACAGGTACATACAAAATGTTGTTTGAGTTTGTACATGCTTAGAATCTTTGGTAAGTTTGTGAGTTATCTTTGCAGCATTTCATGGTAAATCTCTGCTGTCACATAAACTGAAACAGGGACCAAAATGGAGATATGTGTTTACCATTAAAAGATTGGAATGCTCCTTTTTTTCAGCTGTATCAAAGTAAGACTGATTGGGCCTTGAGACACTACACCCAGAGAAATTTAGAAAGTTCATTCTGACATTAAAAATGTCTCTTGAGAAGTTCTAAATTAGGAACTGTATGTCAGTAATTATGTAGTGTTCTTGTAAGAACATTATACTTGGGTCAACACTTGGAAATTCTAAACTCCACTCCTTTGTTGCCACACATAACCCATCTAATGTTTTACACGGGTCACAAAGACAAAAGATCTGTCCCTCTGACTGTATATTCGACTCTAGGAAAGAACAATTAGTCTTGAACTCCTCAGGTAGAGTATTCAACAGAGGAAAATATGCAGAGAAGGGAGAAATACTTCTCCTATAACCTCCTTGCACATATGACATGAAGAAAAATACATATTAGAAATTAAAAAGAAGACTATGCGCAAAATAGTGATTCTCAGAATCATTGGATTGTAGAAACGGCATTGCATTCCAAAATACATTAGAGTCAAAGGGTTGCCTAAATTGGGATTGAAAGAAGGCCCATGGATAGAATTAGTGACTTTACAAGTAATTGTTTCTCCTTAAAAACTGGCTCCTGTGCATACTTTTGCTCTCATTTTCCCCACTGACGATTTTGGTTCTCCATTTTGTATGATAATAAAAATGCTTATGACTCTCTTGGAACTGCTTCAACTCTGTTCTACCTGAGTTAAAAAGATATTATTGAGGCAAACCTTCTTTAGAATTTTTCTATTCTCAGGAAATCTTACTCAGCTAGTGATGTCACTCCCATGGAGAAGAGGAGATTGAATTTATTTTACTAACTTCTGAAGCATGTGGAGAAAAGAATCACTGAAATAAAAAAAACATAAAAACACATTTTTGGGGATTAATAAATAATGCAAGAAGGAATCTGCAGCTGCTCTGGAAGTGGGTGATTTCTGCAGTAATTCCCTTATATGTAATTCTCTTACGTATAAAATTCACATAAAAATCTGAAATTCACTTAGGTATATAGGAAAGATGATGTACTGAACTCTGATTTTGCTTCCATTTGTATTACTCCTTATTCATGGTCTTTTCAATGTTTAGTCTCCTTTACATTATTAGACTTTCAATCATCTATGATTCTGCCTTTAATTTATTTTCTATTTGTTCTTCAATTTATTTCTTTCCATGAGTACTTCCAAGATGTTTTGTGAATTAAAATAAAATAAGAAAAGGGAACCCGCCTAAATCACATAGATTTATATAAATGCCTGATTGCATGGACTTAGAAATTGGACAAGCAATAGCTCTATACTTTAAGTACAGTTGCATTTACTGTAGTTCATAAAGGCATTATAGAATGGTTTTGGCTGGAAGAGACCTTAAAGATCATGGGAACATCATACAGCTGGTACAACCCGGCTGAGAAGATTCTTAAAAACCCTAGATGGCAACTTTGTGGATTACTGGGAGATTATCTTCACCCTCTGCTCAGCCTTGGTGAGAAACATTTAAAGTGCTGTGCCCGGATCTGGGCTCCTCAAGAAGACAGAAACATGGAAATACCAGAAAGAGTCCACTCAAGGGACATGAAGATGATTAAGATCTTGGAGCATCTGTCATATGTGGAGAGGCTGAGAGGGCTGGGACTATTCAGGTGGAGAGGAGTGACTCAGAGCTATCTTATAAAAGTTTTTAAATTCTTTATGATAGAAAGAAAAAAGATGGAGCCAGACTCCTCTCAGTGGTGCCTGATTATGAAATAGGAGGTAGTGAGCTCAAACTGAAAAACAGGGAATTCCATTTAAATATAAGAAGAACATTTTTTTGTTTTATGAGGGGTTTTGCAGAGAGGTTGTAGAATCTCCAAACATGGAGAAATTTAAAATCGGATAATATGCAACTTTGAACAAACTTCTGTGGGTGACTCTGCTTGAACAAGGTGGTTAAACTGTTTGATCTTCAGTGGTGCTTGCTAAGCTCAGCTGTTCCATAACTGTGTACCAAACTGAATAAGTCTTAAATACTGCCATCAATTCAGCTCCTGTTTACTTTTTTTTGCCAAAAGTTGAAAATTTCCCCTGGAAAACACAATAATCTTTAATGTTGACCCCAGCCAGGAAAAGTCTGTGGTTAAGGCAATATTCCTTGGTGCAAAAGTTATTTGTTTAGCTTTCCTTCAGAATAGGATTCATTTAAAATACCTAAGATATATTTAGATCTTTTTTGCCTGAGAAGCTCTTCTCTGAAACCAGTGGAAGTTCTGAATCATAAATATAACTATACATTTCAAACTGCAACAGAGAAAACTTCCCTTTAAATGACAGATACAGAGTTAGAATCATAGAATCATTAATGGCTTTCCAGATCAATTCCAACTGTTACCCCAGCACTGCCATGTTACCAGCCCTAAGCCATGTCCCCAAGTGCCAACATCCACACATTTTTTTGAATACTTATGTGTGGATACACTCAGATGGTGTATGCATCTGTCAGAGATTTACCCAGTTACAGAAAACCTGCAGGACAGCTTCACAATGTTATAGGATTTTTATTAATGTGCTTCAAATATAATAGTTGCTTTTTGTAAAACTGCTTCTTTTTTTATTTCCAGTTACTCAAACATAACCATACCCATAGACATGTGTCCACTTACAAGAGGCCAGTTTGTAAAATTCTGCTTTTGCTTCAATTTGATCAAAAATATTTTAATAAAACTTGCCTTTTCAATTAAAAGGCTAAATTCTCTTTGAGATGAGAAGCTTCAAAAGTGTTGCCTATGGAGACAGAACTGTTTGCCTTTAAACTGCAACATTACAAGGACTGTAGAAGGCTTTGGATCCTTGCTGGGCTTTAAATCTTGGAGTATATAATAATTTATTTAACACTACTTGAAAAGAGAAGGGGTTGTAGAAATTGTAATATTAATTGTTCCTCCTTTATTTTAGGTTCTGTATTTCAACCTATGTCTGTATTTCAGAACTATGTTTGACAAAGAAAAAAAAAATCAATAAAATCTCTTCTACAAATAAGCAATTACAGTAAACAGCAAGTCTGTTGAGAAGGTATGAACACTACCAGACTTGGAAGTACAGAGTAACTGCTAGTGTTAACATATAGGTATATGGATTTGTATGTTGTATGAGTTGAAAAAACCTTAACCTGGACTGGAAAGCACATTCCTTATTCCACAAACATAAATGTAAAATAAATAGGTTTAAAATAAATATATATTAATATATGTTACATACATATATAGATATATAAAAATATTCATAATAATATATTTAGATATAATATATAAAATAAATACATTTATAATAAATACAATTGTATTAATTTCATAGTATAAATAAAATAGAAAAGTTAATATAAAAGTAATATAAAATAAGCTTATTGTTATGAAAAATGATCATGCCAGTAAAAACTCTTAATCTGAATGAAGTAATTTTACATATGAGCTTAGTATAAACAAATATGGTCAAGAGTGTTTCTCTTTACCTGAAGTGTTACACTCATAAACTTCTAAAATATAGATTTCTGTAAGGTACAGTATTTTCAGTGGACCTCCTAAAGCTGGTCAATCACTATGCTCTTCTACAATAAGGAAGGCAGATGTAAAAGTTCTGGACAGATAATAAGATTTTCTTCTTAACTCCTCTTTAAGAGCTAGCTCAAAAACATGGACTTCTGGTGATTGTTTAACATAGTGCAGCTACTAAAAGATTATTTTTAAAAAATTGTATGAGTGCTTTTCCCTTTCTTAGTTGTTTTTGCTTTCAAATTCCACACTTGATCTCCTTTTTCTGTAGTGCAACTCATCTCATCCGTATTTTAAACAAACCTTTGATCTTGCTGTCTCTCCCATAATTAAGCTAATCATGTGTCTATGTAATCTTAAAAAATAATAGCAGTGGATTTTGTTTGTTGATTTTGTTGGGTTTTTTGGCTTATTGTTTTGGGATTTTTTCCCAAGAGTACATTATTTTGCCATATTCTCTCGAAAACAAAAGGTTTTCTCAGTATGATCCATCATACACTGATATTTTATCTGTTTTCTTAACAGTTTCCCTTGGATTATTGGTCTGGATTCTACAAGCCCTTTTCTTGTATTCTTGTCATGGCTGATGGACATGTGAAAATCATCCTGCAATCCATTCAATCCATTGTACTACACAAGCCTCTCCTTGGTGTTTCATAACTGTGCAGGTGGCAATTTAATAAAAGCTGCAAAGATGGAAGTAATTAAAAAAAAAAAAAAAGGCATACCAACTCAAGGGTAATTAATGAATTTTCAATAAATATCATTAATTTAGTGATGAACTTCCAGCTCACTTCTAATTGAATTTCACACTATTGCACACTCACACTGTTGCAAATTTGGAAATCTCTAATTAAATTGATCCTGATATTGCTGCAAAACTCTTTATGGCAGAAGAATCAGCACACACAGTACTTGAGATCAAGGTCTGTGTAGTAGAGAAGGCAATCAACTACCTCAGTTTTTCACCAATCAGATATCACTTTGCACAGGATGCTGTTGCAATGCTAACATGACCTGTTCATCAAGACCAAACAGGAGAAGTTGCATTGATAAGTGACTTTCAAATACTCTGCAACAGTGAAAATGACAGACATTAAGCTCAGGTGAGTATGGTTTTGTCAGTGACTTTAGTAAGTGCAACCTCCAGGTCAGGGGAAAATGTAAGTGGTAGATCGATGGAGCAAGTGGCTACTACTTGTCCACTTCTTAGTTGCAGTTACATTCCTTGTTTCCCCATCCAAATGTTGATTTCTACAAAGGCATACTTTTTGGAATCTTTCTTTGGTCTGTGTTGCCGTTTGGCTGGTCTTTGTACTAAATAAATTCAGGCAAAAATAAATTATATGCTATTTGTACCTAATTCCTCTACATTTTTGTATTACTTTGATTTGTGGTCTAGGAAAAAATGTGTACGGACAGACTTCTAACTTGAGTTCAAATATGTAAATATAGATCTAAGAGGAATATCTATGATTTTTTTTTCATTTTTACTGGTAAAACCAACTATTTTTTTTCATACAGTCTTCAGAGAATTAATAAAAACTAGTTAGATGTCATCTTAAGCATCAGCACTGAACTGCAAACCATTCATTAATGGCATTGTTGTTTCACTCCGAAAAGGGTGATGGATTGGGTAAACTAAAGCAACACTTAAATTCCCAACTTTTAAAGCAGCATTTGTATAGCAGTATAAGAAAGAACATACTGACAAGCCATAGAAAAATAAAATATAGACCCTGTCACTTCAAGAAGCATTTCACTTCTCTTCTTGAGGGCTGCTGCTAATTTCTGTAAATAATAAAATAGAACAGAGCCTTTTATTTCTAGCTACAGGACAGCTGTCCCTTTTTTAATGATGGGGAAGAGATGGCACAGAGAATAAAGAGGACAGGAATTTTTCATCTACGAGGTTGAGCAGTTTAAGAAAGCTCAGCATTTGTAGTGCTCAGCTCAGACTGCAAACTGCTAGAAATAGATTACACTGAGCATGTTCAGCCATTCAAGTGTTTTGAACACCAAGCAGCTGGGCAAGAGCTGTCTTTAGCTACGATGTTGAATACATCATTAACCCAGAAGCACACACACTTCAGCAAAGTTAATTATCCTTCAGTGACTAAAGTAGCATGACCATTGCTTGTTTATCAAGTTACATATGAGGTACCCAAACTAGCTACAATCTGAAAAACATGCAGTTTTTTATTTTTTGATTCCTGTTCATGTTTTCAAACAGTAAAACCTGTGTATAGCAGGTGTTGCTTTTTTTGCTTTTTTGCTTTTTTTTAAGTGAAAGTCACTCAGTCTTGTCCATATAAATTAACTTGCAAATATTCATATCAAACTTCTGCGCCAAAATGGAATCCAGATTTCAGAGCCAGGCAAGTTTCCTTAAGCATCATTTCTCTCATGGAATGATTAATTCACCACGGTGTGTGTAATATATGCAGAGAGTAAACTATTTCTTTTCTCCTACAGCATCTTTTCATTGCTGGCAGCATGTTCTTACATCTTGACCCATCATACATTTACATGCTATTTTCTTCACATCTGCTACTTCTGTATTCATAGCTTTAATCCCAGCAGCTCTTTTCTAGTGTTCCGGAGATTGCCAAAGTGCACAAGTAAATCCTGCTGTAAAACTCCATGTTCCAGTAGGTTCTGGCTGCTCTCTGTGGAAGGATGGCAGTTATTCACAAACTGAAGGACCAGCGTTTTTCTCTGTGAACTCAAAAGCTACAATCTTTAAAGGCTGTAAGAAACAAAGCCCATTATTACTCTAGACAAAATGATTTGTGAAAGCTGCCAGCCTAGTGATCTTCTGCTGCCTTCTGTGCTCTGCATCTTCTTGGCATTGCATTTAAATAAATGAATACAACGATCAATGGATCACCTGCTTCAGTCAGGTGAGGCTACAAGTATATTACTTAGAAAAAATACGAGAAAGCATAGGGGAAGCTATAAAAAAATGCAAGAGCATAAGTCTTCTATTGACTGTTACATTGACTTACCCGCTTCTGGCTCTGGGAGGATTCTGTATTCTTTCAGATAGTTTTCTGTGCAAAAAACATGGAAAATCTATGTCTTGGAAAAATACGTAGGCAGTACCTGAAATGGTATCCTGAAGCTGTTTTGTTTCCACTGCTGGGGCATTTGGCAAGTACTTGGCATTGCAGCAGGGTGTTTTGTAAAAGGCAGCAATCTAGTTGGAGAAATGTTGGTGAAGGCAGTAATTTTCTGTACCATTAAAGAGCTTTAAGCTCTGGAGTTCAGCCCATCAAATCACAGTAGGAAAATTACCTGTTAGACCTTCCAAGTGTGGCTGACCTGTGCCTGTACTGGCCTTATTGGTATTCAAACCCTAATGCTAGGATATAGGGAGGCAAATTGGCCTCCTTAATGCACATGAAACAAAGGACAATTAACAAAGAGTCTCAGATTCAATATTCATCTCCTGCCAGTGCAGGAGGCTTGTCTAGCCCATGTTGTGGTTCAGTTTTTGTTATGGAAGTAGTCAGATACATTGAGCTATAGGATTGCTGCTAAGGGAGCAAGAAGAGGTCTGTGGACCTTTGAGGAAGAAGGCTCTCTGGTCATTGGAATATCAAAGGATACTGCATGGAAAGATGTATACCAAACAAATTTATATGACAAAACCTTCAGGGATTCTGAAAAAGAATAATTAATACACAATCATATTATTTCCCAAATATACAATGAAAAGCAATGCTCCAGAACTTCTGTATCAGCTGACACTTCCATGCAGTCTAGGTTTCCTTGACTGTCGTGCCTTCAATATGAGTGGGAAGCCAGCACACCCAACTGAAGGAGCTACACTCCTTCCATGGAAACCGGCCACCTCTCATTGTCACAAACACATGATAATAATTCTGATGTTGGAAAATCAACTCTGCCTGGCAGTACTGGAGGACTATCATGGTATGCTGAGAATTTTTTTACCTGTCATTGTGGGCATATATGAGGAATAGCATTTTTGACAAGGAGAAGAGAGAAACAGTGACTCCTTGTGGGCTGGAGGCTCTCTGGGAGGCTCAGGGTCTCCCCATAATGGCAGCACCTAGCAGCCAGGATTTGCTTCACTGCCCCAGCCAAGAGCAGGGCAGCCAGGAGGATGCCAGAGGCAGCCACAGCCTTGGGCATTGGCCATGATGGTGATGGGCGATGATGGACTCTGTGGCAATGATGATGGACTCCGTGGGGCCCATGGCAAGCCAGGCAGGGCAGGGCTGTGAGGAGCCCTGCCCTTGAATACATTACACATATTGTAGTTTCAATGACCAATATTCCACACTGCAACTGTGGCACAGACAGGGCTGAAGTGGACAGGCTGGTGAGAGGGCAGGGTAGGACAGTCCAGTCCTTGATGCCCTCAGAATCTTGACAGGTTTGTCCTGCAAGGAGTGAGATTTCCAAGATGGGCCAGAGCCATTTTGTTAACCATCATCTGTCTGCACCATCCTGCCTCTGAAGAAATAGTTTATTTATACATCTTCCTTTGTTTGAAGGGACAGTAGACCTATTTTTATTTTTTTATGATAATGTGAAAACTGCTGATAATACAGACCACATCACCACAATGCTGAGAGTTAGCATGCTTATTCTGCTTGGTTCGTAACCATTGCTTTTCTTCTTTGTGTAGAAGAATCCTTCCTCTCTTTGTCTAATATAGAATATAAATATATAAAAGGCCCCAGTGAGAACCGTTTTCTCCTCTCTCCAGCTGTAGAGTGATGGTGGAGTGCTTATTTAGACAGCTGAAGTTGGACTTGCATCCAAAATTACTTTCATTATAATAAGACAGGACAAAATACTTGAATGCAACAGTCAAACAAAGGAAATGCTAGCTTTTTATATCTATTATATATTGTTCAAAGCAGCTCATGTTTCAAGAGCTTTCCCAAGCCCACAAGAGGCAGGACTCAGCCTGAACTCCTCATGACTCTTTGGAGCCTGTGCATCTGGACACCCTAAAGCCATTTGGCTTTAGTTTACATTTACAAGCAGGATTCTGGATATAAAATAATACTTCATGGGCAAAAACTGAATTAAAAATTATACCCTGTGTAACAGGAACTATACTTTTTGTCAGCTCTAAGTGTTAATGGAATATGCGTGTGTTCTTCAGTGCTCTACAGAGTTGAAGTATTTGATGCATCAGAGTTTCTTACACATTCATGGACTTCTTTACCAATTCATGCAGATGGAAAGTGTTCTGTGAAATCACATGAAACCATGGTCAAGGGAGGCCTGGAAAGTAGGAAGTGCTTGAATACTTTACACATTTTGTAGTTTCAATGATTGGTGGATTACTATTGCACACACGGTTTATTGGATTGTGAAATACTAAGGAACATCTTTCAGTGTTAGCTTACAGTGAGCTAAAGCAGCTTTCCACATGCTTTTTAATATACCTGGGGTGAAGGGACTGCTAATCCATATGGAGTATATTGTGCTTGATTAGTTTATGGAGTGTGTTGTGTAAGGGTTGATTTATTTGCTGAATAAAATATCAACTAAGGTATAACACTGTGTGCTTTCTGCTTTAGGGACATGCAGTGCCATTTAATTGGCTTGTGTAGATAGCTTGCTGGGTTTTGATACCTTAATAAAAGCTTCTGGTACACCTGTCTCTTCACATTTCCTTACAATTAAGTGGATAGCAATATGGTCAACAACAAGTGCTTAACAAGCACAGAACTTTATTAAACTTCCATTTATGAACCAAGGAAAAAATTAGGAGCAATGAAGTCAGAGTAATCAATGCTAAAAAGAAGTAAATAAGGCTTTAAACTAAATTTTGAAGTTTAACTTGCAGAAGTGAAGTGAAAAAAGGAAAAAAGCAAGCAACTTAGTTGTGATATTCTTGGCCATCAACATCCCTTTGTTTCGTTTTCCCATTTCACCCCTTCTGAAGCATTTTTTATTGTGAATGCTGCACTCAGATTTGTCCTTCAAATTTTTTTTGTTAATTCTGTGGAAGTTGTGTAGCTATCATTTGTACAAATAAAACATTTCTTTTTTTTTATTTTTTTTATTTATTGTCCTTTTCAGGATCTCATGGCCCAAACTCTCATTCAGAACCATAAGTAGAAATTAGTCCAATTAGTCAGGAAATGTCCCCACTATAGCATCTCAGTATGTTTGATTTTACTAGTCACAACAGTAGAAGATAAATGCTGAATCTTTTGATCATCATTCAAGGAGCCAGTTTAAAACAATTAAACACCTTGTTAAGATTAGGCCCAAAATCACATTCATTTGTATTCTCTTTGAAAGTATTTTGGTCCTAACTTAAAATTAACACTTTTTTTTTCTTTTTTTCCCCTTTCTTTTTTATTTTCTAATAGATTTTTTTTCTCTTTCTTTCCCCTTTTTCTGATGTTGCATAAGAGATTGAGTAAAGGCTCAAATTTTTGCTGTACAGAACACCGCTCCTTTGCTTCCTACCAGGTGTTATTTTTTTGCAATGGAATATTGCATCATCATCCAAGTTTTTACCATTATATTTTTGAGGTTTGTATCACTTCTTTACAGCACTTTTCTCAAGCTCTTTAACTGTGAATATTAATTAGCACCTTCCTGGCTTCTGGGATCCTCTCCTTCTTATAGGCTTCTGAAGACATAGGAACATAAGAATGGCTGTAAAAGGTCAGATTAAAGGTCCACTTGGCCCAATAGTTGCCAGTAGCACCTAATACATATCCTGGAGAAAAATATGAAAATGATAAGCAAACACAGGTGCTCCCTTCTTCTTTCCTCCCAAAACACCAGGTAATATGCTACTAGGGACTATCTGAGTAGCAATGACATCTTTATTCTTAATTGCCTTTGATGAATGTTGTTTCCAGGAATCTCATAAAGCTTTCTGTGTCTTATTCTGAGGTCAGTAAATTCATAGATGTCATACTAACCACTCTCTCTCTCTCTCTCTCTTTTTTTTTTTTCCTCCTGGAACACTGTGTATAGGTTAACTAGTCCAGAAATATACCACAATAAGGAATGGGTTGGTAAGATGGTCAGATTTAGCAAAAAACTTCTTTCTCACTGCTTTTCACATTTTTTCTTTCATGAGGATAGTAGAACCCCCATTCTCAAACAGTAATAGACATCTACCTGCATTAGCAGCAGAGTCATCCGTCCACGTGAGCTTTACCAGTGGAACTCTGAAACAATGGCAATGAACTGAGATATATGTTTCAGGCCACTCAAAACACTCAAAATTGGAGTTTCCATCTAAATTTTGCTGTATATTCTTCTTTAGCGACATGCAGCCAGAATGATTGTAAAACTGTAAGATCATTAAAATCACTTATTTTTCAAGCATGTATCAGGAAAAAAGTTTTAATATTTCCGCCTTGCTGTCCTCCTTCATATTTTATTAATGTAGCTCCAGTTCTTTCTTGATGAAGCAGTTTCCTAGTTAAATTTAAAAATCAGGAAATTAGTCTTAAATTTGCCTTTCATTTATGTTCCTGTGTCACTTGATGCATGGATTCAGAGTTCTGAAAAGAAATAGGCTTGCTGTTTTTAAACTCTCTTCAGTGTGAACACTGAAAGCTTAATTTCAAGAAGTGCATGAAAATAATTTCCAGTTAGAATCTAGAAACATGTTAGAATAAAGATTATTTATCAATTGGTCTTGGTTCCAAAACTGAAACTTATGGGCCATGCAAAATGCTATTTTAGATGAATCTATTGCTCTCTGGGTCCCTTTTGTGTTCCTGTGGGTGATTTTGAGGAGCTTGGAGAGCAAAATACCAGGAATAAAAATGGAAAAGCAAGAAAAAATTCAGGCCATTTTTAAGAATGCTTAAATAAATCTACATAAAACATAATGTATAGAGTTTTGGGTGAAGATAGTGACAATCTGTCTAGCTTCAGAAAAGGAGAAGACAAAGCAAACTTTTCTATAGCCCTTTCTCCAAAACTGACTGAGAATTTCAAGATAAAAACAAGACAAAAATCATGGTAGTTCAAAACTAGAATTATCAAGATATGATGCTCTCTGCTTCCAGGCACAAGGCTGAGGAGGAACCAAAAAACGTCTCTCTCCCTTTTCTACATTTCTCTTCAGCCTTTATCCCATGGGAAAGATACAAACTTTTAGGAAAATTGTACTTACTGCCTTGGGATTTGGGGTTTTTTTTTGGTTTGGTTCAGTTTTTTTGTTTCTTTGGTTGGTCGGGGTTGTTTTTATTCCTGTTAAGAATTTTATGAAGACATCAATGACATAACAAAACACATCTGCATTGCATGAAATATTACACGTCCATGAGAAAATTAGTGGGGCTGAGTATTACAGAAAAAATGTTTTAACTAAATAATATAAATAAAATATTAAAATATTTAACCTAAGATCTACTTTAGATATATTTTAGTAGGAAAAATACTATTGTTTTCCATACTTTAATTTTAATACTTGCTTTTTAGATCTGAAGAAACAGATTTTTTTCCTCCTTGTAATACGATTTTTTTTTCATTTAAAAGTGCAGAAAGTTAGTAAAAAATATAATGCGTTCTTCTTTCTTTGAAATGCCTTGTGAAATTAATTTTGCTTTTTTTCTTCAGCAGTCATGCTGTGACAGTAGATTCTGTAAATCAAAGGATTTCAGTATCTATTAAATAAGTGTCAAAAATTCCTACTTTGCACGTCCTGGTCTTACCTTTGGTGCATAGTTTCAGTCTGCACCACACAGTCTGCACCTGTTGAGAGTGTTTGTGTGCTCCCTGTCCTCCAGCCAGACCTTTAATTCCATAACCCTGCTCAAGTGATAACTACCTGTGGCAGTCCTAATGGATGTGACTCATCAGGATGGCTGCATCCCTCTCAAAGCAGCCAATGGCTAATTTGAGCATGTGCCATATAAAATATGGCTTGTATGCAAATATTACGCAATCGTCTTACTCCATAAATAGTAAGGGCCCAGTGCCTGTTTAACTCTCCTTCATGGCTGTGAGCTGCATGCCAGGGTTTCCCCTGGAGCAGGGACATCTCTCAAGGTTATTCCCCCAGTATGATAGATTCCTTATAGCATCAGATACTCAGTAAGTGAATTGGGATTAAGTAAAATGAAATTTTGTAATCTTTCATAAATGGTGTAAAGGACAGATTGTGCATATATTGTCATTTACACAGAAACCATTGCAAGTTGGAACTTGGAGTGAATCCAGCAGCACTCTGAGAAGGAATTTAGAATGCAAAGGGCTCCTTTCTGAACCTCATGACTCAACAGGTGTAGGATAGTGGATCACAAACATTTAATGTTCCAGATGACTGCTCTAACCACTAGAATTGGGTTAATCTTTAGTTGTATTCATTGTGATAATTTTGTCTTCTTTTTCCCCTTTACAAGAGTGGTCTCCTACCTACATCACAGACATTAAGAATAATTTTTTAAGCAAAGTTACAATCCCATCCTTTCACATTGTATACAGTTATATTTCTTTTGACAATATTCCAACACATTCATCAATGTTTCATTGCTCAAGCAGATTTTTTGATACTATAAGGCTGTTGCTTTAGACACTAACAGTGTCTAAAGCAATGGAAAAGGATCACCTTTGTCACTATATCTGTACTGCAACAGTCAAGACACTTCTTAAAAATTCTGTTTCTTTTGGAGACTGGATATGCCTCTTAATTCTGATAAAGTGCCCTCAATAGAAATAATTTCTTCTATTTCTTAACACATCTCACACTGTTCTATTTTATTTCACAGTAGATTTTTTTGACTAACAAATGTTTTTAATTGCATTATTTGTGGGGAGTTCAGGTTCCACAGAAAAACAAATAAACCAAAATATTACTCCTAGAGTTCCTGTTTGGTTTAGTTCAGCTGTATGTTGTCTGTGCTGTGCATATGGACAAATATGGCAGAAAGCAGGCACACCTATCTTTCTAAATACAAGGAACTCAAAGATATTTGAATTGTAAAACACTGGATTACTAGTTTGAAGGCAGCTAGACTTTTTCAGGCAGCCAGTAGAACTGTCAAAGAGAAGAACAGAAAAAGAAAGCAAAATAAATTCTAGTTCAATTATACATAAAAAGATAGAAGAGTGTTTTTTAAATTATTTGTATCTTGTAGAAGGTCAAGTGTGTGTTCTCTTGTACCCAAACACATCATTAACAAGAAAAAACATATTATGAGGGGAAAGAGTTTGTGGAAATAAAAAGGAGATATATGTTTTTCAAAGACATAGAACAGAAAATACGTGTGAAAAAATATTGAATACTTGGAAGTATTTTAATTAATGAAGATATTTTTAAAGATATTTCTTCACAACATTTCTCTGATGTTATTCTCAGTCTGTTTCTCATCTTGAGTAAAACTCCATGTACTCATTCCTGCTAACTAGTTCCGAATTTGGCAATATCCACTACTTACAGCATCTTCCTGATATAGTAGAAAGATTTCAACTTTTTAGTCCAGTATTCATGGTTAAAAAATCAAACTCACAACTTTCCTTAAATCTGTAACAATCCACCATCTTAAAATGCATGATGTATTTGTTTAACACAATGAAACTATGAGAGATGGAACTTTGGTACATCCTGAGAATTTAACTGGAATTTCAGGTTTCTATACAGACTTTGTTCATGGAGTTGTATGATCAGTGTGAACTATTTTCCCCATTTAACTAAAAAATGTTTCAATCTGTATTGTCCTGCCTTTATGCAGTGAAGTAATCTCAGGTAAATTTACATCAAACACATTGCAAGGATTCATTTGATCTCATCCATATCTCCATTTTTAGTTTGGTCACTGATGAGAAATAAGCACTTCTAGATCATGATTCATCTTGACCTAAAATAGACAGCTAAAATAGGTCAAATGAGTCATACTCTGAAAAATTCTGCTCTTTTCCCATTGATTATAAAGAGACCCTAAAGGGGAAAACCATAGATAAAGAGGCTTCTGTGATAGATTTCTAATGTTACATGTCATTAATCCAGACCTTGATAAATTTCCTAACAAGCAATACTGACAGCATGCATGACTGCAAAAGTTGGTCATGTTCTCAAAGAAATGGACATGGAAATCTGAATTTGAAGGAATATTGCTGATGAGTTCACGATTGTAGTCAAGATGTCATGGTTTAATCTCAGCCTAAGTCAAGATAAAGTTGTATCTCATTATTTGAATTATTTTGATACAAAAAGCAGGACAGGACAAAATGTTATCTGAATATTCAGCAGTTTAAATCCATATATTTAATTTTGATTCATAGTCCTTCTCTAGCCATTAAGCATCACAACATCCCTTGTGAGCTCTAGTGCAGGACAAATCAGCAGAAATTCTATCAGTCTGTAATAAAATACACAACTGCTGCTGCTCTCAACTTAGCACTTTGATTCTCACAGTTAAAAAAAAAAAAGAAAATTAATGTCACTTGAGTTGATTTTAAATAGAACATTATATAACTTCAGTAAATAACATCTATGGAAACACCATACAGAACAGTACAACAGATGCAAAGTGACTGATACTTGCAAAAGTAAAGCTATTGCTAAATATTATCCAAAATAGTTTCACTAAGCCAATGTAGAGGAACTAGCACATTAAACTCCAATAAACTACTGTAGTGGAGCATTACTAATTTGCTGCTTCTGTGCAAATGAGTTGTACAAGTAGCTAAACTTGAAAGATGACTGAGAATCAACATCTGCAGCATTGGGGTAAAGATATTAGGCATAAAGAAGTTGAGTGAAATTATTAATAACAAGGAATTGAGAAAAATAATAAAAATATTGAATCTTTGTAGAAAAGATACTGACATCAACTCTGACCTGTTGCTTAGTTTGCTGAGTGAGGAGCTTCACAAGAGAATCAACCTAAATCAGAATTTAAAAGATGACTTTTTCCTATCTAAGTCTGTCCTTGGATCTGATTATTACTATTTCTCTTTTTCTCTTCCACCTAATTGGCTTATGAGTGATTCTTTTATTGCAGCCACTGCCTCTGGAGTATGAAGTCTTACATGGGACTTAGGTGAAAAGATAACACTCTTTGGACATTTTGCTAACAAAAAAATAGCAAAAAAGTTATAATAACAGTACATAAGTGAGTCTTTCAAGTAAATCACTGATCCGTAAGGCAAGTCTGTTTTGCAATAGTATAAACTATAGTATAAAGTACAGTAAAAAGGAAACCATCCTACTGCATCAAAGACACTGGAAAGTAGGACTTTTTAGAGTGAACAGGAAATGCCTCCCAATCACAGTATTTTCAATACCCTAAGTATTAGGCAACTAGAAGTATTTGCGTATAGAATCACAGGATAGTTGAGGTTGTCAGGTACCTCTGGAGACCATCTAGTTCAACCACCTTGGTCGATCAGGGTCACATACAGCAGGTTGTTGGAGCCATGTCCAGTCAGGTTTTCATTGTCTCCAAGGATGGAGACACCAAGAACCCTGGGATACCTGCTTCAGTACTCAATCAGATTCTCATGAAAAAAATAAAAAGCTTTTCCTCGTGCAATTTCCTGTGTTTTAGTTTATGCTCATTATCTCTGGTCTTGTCACTGTGCATCATGAAACATTGCCTGATTCCATCTTTACTCCTCACTGCCACCAATTATTTGAATGCAATGTTAAGATCCCCCTGAGCCTTTTCTTCTCCAGGCTGAGCACTCCCAGCTCTCTCAACCTCTTGTTGTGTGTTAGGGGATTCAAGATCTAAGTCATCTTTTTGGTATTGCGCTAGACTTGCTTCAGTAAGCCACACAGAATCACAGAATTCTGTGCCTTGCTGAATCAGAGATCACATCCAGCAGTGGATGCAGAAGTGCAGATGTTTTTCACTGCAGATGTTTCTCACCAGGGCTGAGTAAAGCAACAGGGCAGGGGAAGCTCATCTCCCGCAACCTGCTGGCAACACTCTGCCTGATGGAGTTTTGGAGGATGTCAGCCTTTTTTGCTACAAGGTCACATTGCTGGCTCATGGTCAGTTTGCTGGCAGCCCTGACTTCCAGGTCCTCCCCTGCCAAGCTGCTTTTCAGCTGATTGACCCCAGCCTGTTCTGCTGGGGAATCGTTCAGCCTCTTTGGAATTGTTCTTCCTCGGATGTATTTCCCTTTGTTGAATTTAATGAGATTCCTGTGTGTAACCTCTGGAAGTTCCAGTGAATGTCAACACACTGCTCTGATAGATCAGACACTCTTCATGCTTCTGTAACATCTACAAACATGCTGAGGGTGCAGTCTGTCCCAGCATCCAGGTGATCAGTGAAGGTGTTAAACACTGCTGGCTACAATATTAACCCTTGAGACAAAGCATTAGTAACGGGCCTCCAGCTGGACTTTCTGTTTGATCACAACCCTTACAGTGAACAGTTTTCTACCCTTAGACACCCAACATACTGCCAGGTTTTTACTGTCCATTTCTCTTGTCTGTAATTCATAATTTTGGCTGTGAAAATGTTATAGAAGTAAAGGCATTGACTTCCACTGAGCTGGTCATTTTATTATAGAAGACTGTCAGGTTGGTTGAATTTCCCTTTTAACCTATCCAAGCCAACTACCTTCTTGAAGTTAGTGTTTTTGGAAA
Source organism: Passer domesticus (assembly GCF_036417665.1). Taxonomy (NCBI): domain Eukaryota; kingdom Metazoa; phylum Chordata; class Aves; order Passeriformes; family Passeridae; genus Passer; species Passer domesticus. Next base: position 78,287,691 of record NC_087475.1, read on the forward strand.
TTATTTTCAAAATTACTTGCTTTATCACCTTATTAGTGTAAGAGTATATAGATCTTCATATATAGATTTTTTTAATGTCTGTATTTGAAATATGGTATAACCTTTCTATATGAAAAAAAATCTACATTTTTGTATTGTACGCTTTTCAAATATTTGCATTGTGCAAAATTTTTTTCAAGATATTAACTTAAAACAACATTCATATCAAGAAAAAAGAAACAAATCTCCATTGAGCCTAATTGTTTAGGAAAAAAAACAAAACAAAACCACATAGGATTTGAAGGCAGAGAATAATTAGGTGACATCACAGTGAAAGCAAAACTGTAGAAATAGATACACATTGCACAAAAGCATGAGTGTCCTACTACCCCAGGCTCCACAACAAAGAAGAGACAATTGAAGGTCAAATGCCATCCAGTAGAAAATAGTTTCTACTTAGCTCATAAACTAGAGGTTAAATAGCAAAAAGGGTAAAATCTATCTGACCTGAGGCAGAGAGACTATACATGCATTTCTGATAGCATGAGCTGAAATCAGATGGGAAAAAAAATCGTTTTATCAGAAAAATATATCCAGAAGCAAGCCAGAAACCAGGATACTGTTTGTGATGTCCAGGTAAATATGCTCACTGATTGTACAATGAAGAGTATATGTAGGTTTAAAACAATTGCTTCTTATTTGGTTTGTGCAGCAGGGTTTTGGTAGCCAGGATGCTGCAGGGATGACTTCTGTGAGAAAAGACTGGGGACTGCCCTGTGCCCCATCTTTGAGACAACTCCAAACCAGACCAACTGCTGTCCAAAACTGGGACCATCCGTGATGCTGGTGGTCCCTCTGTGACAACATGTTTAAGAAATTATAAAAAATGCTGTGCAGGACCTGGGAAAGGAGTAAGAAAAGGTATGGAAAACAGCCCTGCAGTTCTCAAGGTCTTTGAAGAAGGAAAAGAGGAGATGTTCCAGGTGTAAGAGCAGCACTTCTTCTGTAGCCTGTGGGGAAATCTGTGGTGGTGAGGTTGCCTTTCAGCCCATGGAAGACCCCAAAACTGAACATGTGGACATGCCCTCCATATTCTCAATAGCCTCAATAGACTGAATGAGCAAATAGAAGGGGAATGCAATAGCAGAGAAGAAACACAGTATCACTGAATGTTTGATGTTGGAATGAACCTCTGGAGGTCCTTTAGTCCAACCCCGCTGACTGAGCATCAGAACCTACAGTAGGTTGCCCAGGAATATTCTGAATATTCTGACTCCACAACATCTCAGGGAATCCTGTTCTGGTGCTGTTACCAAGGATGATAAAAACAGCAAAGGGTGAAAATACTGTTGTTTGTGAGTGATGCCAGACATCTGCATCAGAAAAAAAAAATACCAGATATGATCCAGATATGCTCAGAGAACTTGAACTGCTGTGATATCACATAAATCACATCTGTTTGCAATGTATTCAATGCTGGGAGAAACCATATGGGTAAATATGGAAACTGCCTTGCAAATGCTCAAATGTAGAATCACAATACAGAGGCATAACATGCTTCTTAGACTGTACCACAAGTACAGAACATTGTTAATTATCATATCTTGAGGGGCAGGATATGACCTTTTAATGTCCCTTGCAATTTAGACTTGAATAATTTAAAATGCAGTTGAAGATAGATAATTATACCTTCAAAGAAATATATTTGCAGGGATCTTTCTCAGGCCTGCATGTGCAATGTCAAGAGATGAAAATTTTTTTTGCATATAAAAATAGAACAAAGATACATATTTGGTTCAGATGCTGTCATACTCTTTAACTTGTATAGTCCCTTTGGCCTAGGGAAACAAAGCACTTACATTGTTAGAGGTTGTATCCACATTTAAATTGAAACAATAATTCCTGTATTCCATAGAAAAGGATTGCAACAGAGCATTTTTTACTTCTACAGTCAACGTCCAGACTGTGAACAGCCTTTGCTTTTGCATTATTAAGCTGCCTTTACCTTTTCCCCTTATATTCTGCTCCTTTCTTCTGCTGCGGAGGTGAAGGGATAGAGCAGCTTGGTGGGCACCTGGTGTCTAGCCAAGGTCATCACAGCTCAGTTCTTTATGGTGCACAACTCAGGGCATGAGGAACTTGAGATAAGCATAGTAATTGGGAGAGCCAATGGATAAAATATTGGATGGGACACAGCTAACGAGTAAACAGTGGAACGATGACAGGGAATTTTGGCTGTCGTAACAGTGGTGAAGAAAAGAGTGGATTGAGCATAAATTTTCCACTTTCAATCAGTGTTGTGATAATGCTGTTTTGATTTTGGGGTGGGAGTTGTTCTTTGGGTTTTTTATTTTATGCAAGTGAAGTTTGTGAAAATTGTGATGGTTGTGTAATAAATGTGGATTGTAATGATAATTTTAAAATATGCGATTCACAGTGAGGAGAAATGGAATGTATTGGGTAATGTGGCAAGATTTTGGTAGTGTGAGGGCTGCAGGGGTGGAGTGTACTCAAGAATTTGAAGACAAATTGTTTGGGGTTTATTTATTTTGGGGGGGTTTGTTGCCTTGGTGTTTTTTGTTTTGGGTTTTAGTTTTGTTTGTTTTTATTTTTGCTTGCATTTTTGTTGGTTGTTTGCTTTTATCCTGACTCTCTAACAGCATTAGGAGCTCTGTCTCAAAGACTTTAGAACAGACTAAACAGAAATTTATTTCTTCTGCATTATAAAATATAAAAAAATCCTCATGTCAGTAATTTGCATACTTAATCAATATGTGTATTCTTACACAAATCATTCCTAGAGATTGTCTAGAGAGACTCTTAGACCAAACTCCTGGGATAGGTGCCATCCAAAATCAAAATTGCACAGGATCACCATACAAATAATTTAGGTTCTCTATAGTTATTATGTAACAAGACTTCACTGTATGACACAATTTTATAATGCATTTGTATTTAAATCATTAAATCAGTTGTAATACTGAGTTTCATTATCAGGTTCTGTATAAATAGACTGAGATTTTCTGCACCATTTTGCTAGTAAGCCACTATTTTATATTACATTCTTAATTGTAAAAGGTGAAGTAGAATTTGATGGTCTTTTTTGATGTTCAAGAGAGGAACATAGAACATTAAATATGAAATCTTTGCACTTCTTTTCAGCTTCAAATGTGAACTTCAGTTACAGGGAAAGAAAAATGTTTTTCCCCCAAAATGGATTTTCTTAAGAATGAATATCAGCATGAAATCAGAGCTAACTTTTATCTCATGAAAAGAGTCTGTAGATTCTAACACACTAGGTGCTTGACAGTGTCCCAGTACACTAAAAATACAAACCGTGAATACAACAGAACAGCAAAAGTCTGCAGAAGTCTGTTAGATGTTTGTGGAAAGCTCCATCCAGAGAGCATTGAGCAATCTATAGTGCATGAAGGAGATCTAGCTACAGATTTAGGTAAGACACTGTTTTCTGACAACTGTGGAGTTTTAAATACAGTTTCTTCAGATCATCAGATAGAAAAGGATCAAAGGGAAAAGAAGTATCCGTTAATAGGTAAGGATCAAAGAATTTTTTTTAAACTTGCATGCTGCCACACAGTGTGAGACTTCATGTATTCAGGCACAGCAGTAGCCCAAAATAAATGTACCTTTTTTCCTTTGTATGGGCTGTCTGGAAGCATTTGTTTAAGAAATATTTCCAGGAGTTTCTTACTTGCTTTTATTGCTTGACCCATTGTGTCCCATATGCCATGGAATGCTTGATTTACAGATCTTTAAGCGCACTTACATTAAATATCTAGTGACACAATAAGAGGTAGTTGACACAAATGGAAATACAGGAAATTCCATTTAAACTTATGCTAAAAAAATAATACTTTGAGAGGGATTTAACAATGGATGGGTTTGACCAGAATGGTTGTGGATCCTTGCAGGCACTCAAAACTTGGGGTCCAAGTAACCTACACTAAATGATTCTGCTTTGAGCAGAGAGTTAGACTAGACATTCACCAGAGGGATGTACCCTCTTTTTTCTGACTTTCACTTTAAGCCTGCTGCCAGGTCATTTGAGGGAACCAGGAATATGCTTGTCTTTCTAAATTACTCAACAAAAAATATTGTTAAAAGTCAAGCTCTCACAAAATTGTGAAGACTGGAAAAGTTTAAAAGACCAAAAAATCCCAAACAAGCAAAATCTACACATACACACAGACACACAGAGACACACACATCCTCCCTTGTGATCCACACCCAGGAAAGAAAAAAGCAGATGGATGACAAGAGAGTAATGACAGGGCAAGAAGATGAAGATTCTCTCCTTGTTAATCAGAAACTTGTTTGCTTTTAAGTTTAAAGTTATGCAGCTAAATTTAATCTGATTTTCAGATGTAATGAGTACTGCTGCTTCATTAGCTTCAATATAGGTGCTCAGCTTCCTATGAGAGTAAGGTCACCTTTTGTTAGGTACTTAAACACGTGTTTCAAGGCCTGATTCATAGAGGTGTCATACACCCATAACAACCACTGAAATCAGGAATTCCAACACATGAAAACCAGGATGTTTATGTCTACTTCTAAGCATGGAATTGTATGATTGGTTCTGATTGAAGAGGTTACTCACACAATTGTGAAAGAACAGAGTTGATTATATGCAAGACCAGCACTTAGAACAAATTTTATATTCTCACTATAATGCAAAAACAAAAACCAATAGTGTTTAAGACCATTCTTCATCTGAAGTTACATTAAATCTTTCTGATTAGTTGTACTTCTTCCAGAAAACTTTGTGAAGAATATTTTCAATCTAGCATAACATACTACAGAAATTAGGTGATAGTAGTTGCTACTCATTTTGGACTTAAAGGAGGACTATTTATGCTTGCACAAATTACTGAAGTTCATAGATTTTCTTTAATGGAAAGGACTTTATGTGAACTGAGGGATCTCTACTAACCCTGAGTGTGAAATAAACTGGTAACAAAAGGAGAGAGAGTGATTTCAGGCAATCATTTTAACATTTGTTGCCATCCTGAAGTTCCAAATATAGTTTTTCCTTTGGACAGAATGAACTTCTTCATGGTTCTGTGTATTTCATGTAGACTATTAAAAAAACCCAATAATCAAAATATAACAAGTTGAAAATGTATGCCAGCGTTATTTATGGACTGTTATAGGAGCTAATTGAATTTTGAGTATGAATCATAAAGAACTTAGCATACCTATCATACTATAAATTAGCACAGAATATATATTGCTAGGGGGGAAAATAGGAGATCATGTTTAAATTATATTTTAATGTTCAAGTGCGACTCGTTTCTAGACTAGGAAACATATGTATATCAGTGTCAACATGTCTAAGTAGGAGTGTAAGTTCCCATAGTGTAGGCGGTGGAGATGAAGCTAATTCAAGCTGGAACTAGAATTGAAATATGAAATGGTTTGACTCCTGGTAAAGCACATTATTAGGAATATCCACTTGTTAACATACATGTCCAGTGCTTCTACAGAGAATTTGCAAAGGTATTTTTAATTTTAAATACCACGCAAGTAATTTGAAAGGTCCTGTACAATTCCAGACTACAAGCTGAAGACAAGATAGGATTCTCCACAGAAATTAAAATGTCTCTAAAAGTTGTTTTTTAGCCAGCTGAATCAAGATTTTTTCCAGAAGAGAATTCAGTTACCTAACATAGATGCTTAACATACAAGGTGTATTTCCTGCACTTCGTTTACTGGCCATGAGCAGATCTTCCAGATACCATGTCACTACTCAACTTACAAGAAATTAAATTTTGCTTCTGGTACATGGTCAGTTGAATAGCAAAGAAGGCACCAGTGACTATATTGACTAAATCTTTTTGGCCATAGACCTATATTTTACTCTCTTTTTCTGAAAATTGGTCATGCCTCTTGTTCTGGGAATTGTTCAAATTCACTGATATAGGTGTAAAACAACACTGATTTTAATAAAACAAGTTAAGCAGAAAGGAATACTTGTGAGATTTATCATGTAACAATATATGCATATAACAGATCATTAAATGGCTTTTCTTATTACTTATAATTAATAGAAATACAATTCCTAATAGAAGTTTTGCCAAGTTCTAATAATTTTACACTAAGACTATTAGTAGTTTCTGCAATATGGAACTAGAGGATGGTTAAAGCTCCTTCCAACACAAACCATTGTTTATGAAGACACACAGTCTGACAGAACTGTGTTAAACCCAATGTTATGTTCAATACCATTTTTTTTCCACAAGTGAGATCATGTTTTTCCCAGGTGAGCTTAGTTTTGCCAGAGAAATATTTTTCACAAGACTCTTCAGCAACGGTCTTGAAGGATATTTCTTAATACTTTCCAGTGGTAAGTCAGAAGCTGAACCAACATTTGTCTCTCGAGTATGCAGTGCTGTCTTACTCAGTTATTGACTATTTATGCATTTAGCATTTGTCATTAATGCTTACTTTAAAAAAAAAAAAACAGAATTGTTTTTAAAGGAAAGCTGTTCAAGACAATAAAGTTCTGCAGTGATCAATGCCCAGAACACTTAGCTTTCTTCAGCAGAGTAATAAATATATTGCCAGAAGCAGAGAGCTTGCATGCAATAACATTTATTTCATTAGATATGCAGTACTTATTGCATGCACTTTTACAAATACATTTTAGCATTGGCATAATTCTGGAGTAATTTATGTGTGACTCTTATTAGGATTGCTTCTTTATGACTGAGTTTCCAAGAAAATGTTCTGACCTTTTCTTGTAATTCCTGAAATGGCTTATGGCTTCCTATTCCTGTAGAGTATAGAACTGGGACTCTTTATTTAGACAAATTATTTATCTTTCTTTAATGGCCTTTATAGGAAATGGAAGCTGGAAAGCAAATAACTTTAGGAAAGCAATATTATTCTTGATATATATCATAGCAGATAAACAAAGAACAAAAATCCACCAAAAGTTCTTCCTTAATTCATTGTTTCCCCTAGTTATTGTTTAGTGGTTACTGTGGGTTATTTTGTTGGTGGTCTTTTGGAGGGGGGTTGTAGGTTTTTGTTTGGTTTTTTTTTTTTTTTTTTTAAATTTTTGGGGGGGTTTAATTTATTTTTTCTTTTCTTTATTCAAGCATAAATTGTGCTGAAGTAGAAACTTGAAAATATTTAGAACAAAGTGGTTTATTAAGATTTAATATCTGCCAGGTGGTCTTTTTTTACATAAAAATAGCTTCTTAGGGCAGACATACAAACGCTGTGGTTGTCAGGATCCACAGACATTCAGAGGAAGGTTAAATACTGCCACCTCTTCTAAAAATAGGTGATCTTTAGCAATTATAAAAAGTTAGAGTAACATCTCTATTAGATGCCAACTGAAAAGATTTTGTATACCATCTGTTTTCAGAAGGGAACTGAAAATATCCTCATGGTGCATAAGGCAATTGCAAACAACCATAGGAAACTACAATTTGCATGGTACCAACCTTCATGTGTGTCAACTTTGTGTCTAAGGTGACCTTTTTTTTGCATTCCTTCTTTAAAGGTATATTTGCTGGAGTTAAACTTGCAGGCTCCATACTGGGGAGCTCACAAATTTTTCTGTTCCTCTTTTTGCTCCAGATAGGAAAAAGACATGTCAATTTCTCACGTTAATATTAAATCCTTGTATCTTCATGGTGAAACACGCCTTCCTAGCTTGTGTAGAACTTTACACTTCCACTGAAACCATCTTGCTTTCTCCATCAAATGATCTCAAAAAAGACCTCTACAAATATAAGTAGAGACTGATTTGGAACTTGGTCTAAATCTGAATTTTGGAGCTTTGATTCATGTATAGCCTACACATTTCCAGATATTTAAAACATAACTGAGTCTGAATGGAAAAGCATTCAGAGAATAAATCCTCTGACTGTTGCTGGAGGTTGTCTCTCTAAAATTTTATATCCAAAAGTGAGACATGCTTCTTGTACTCAACCATGAACACGAAGATGATTGCTGTGGTTCACTTAAAGTAGAAGAAAAACACAAAGCAAATTAAAAAAAACCCCTATGAATCACATTCAGATGTAAAATTGTTTTAAGAATACAAAATTTATTTTGTCACATTAGAATATTTTGTCCTATATTTCTATCACTTACATTAAGGGCATAATTATTCAGAATATCCCTTAGACATTGACAAGCCCATGAAAAAATATGGTCATGTTTTAATGATTGATAGGAATATTTAATCATGCTAGCCATATCTAGAGTATGTTGTATTTAAATTTACAATGTATTATTTTAGTCAAATTTACTGATATTATAGCCTAGACTTAGGGTTGGAAGATATTTTTCCAGTCCCCAAAGGAAAAAAGCTGTAAAATTCATCATTAATAATGTTGAGATTTCATCCTCAAGGCAGACAACTTAAAGTAGTTGTCCAAATCTTCTTTTTATTGAGGTTAAATTTGTGTAGTTCAGAGCAATTCTGTACATGATTTAAAGTTTTTTTTTAAAGTAAATTCCTGTACTTGGGGGATATATTTTTTAAAAAATCATAACTTATTTAAAAATAGATTAAACATACTTTTAATAAAAATAAATTACATATTTTTAAGGAAATCTGCATGTATCTTTTTTATCCCAGACTCTCTTGAACTTAAAGAACCCATAATTTTTCTGTCTGTTTTGCTCTGCAGTTTTGTTTCCTTGAGTGGTAGTTCCATCCATAAAACAGAAATTGTAATGCCTTCTGAAACTTCAAACACATCCACTCACACATAGTTTTTCACTCAGAACTTTGAATAAACAGTCCTGTGACAAATTTTACACCTTGGTTTACAAGAAACAACAAAAAAGTTGGAATTAAATTTACTTAGAAATATGTTTTGTATATAACAATGTCATAGCAAAATGCCCTTATTAATAGAAGAAGCCAGGAAGATTTCACACTGTAGCTGCTTTTGTGTAACATCACTCATTTATCCCAGAATTCCTCAGAAAATTTTTGGTGTAAATGTTTCATTTATCTCCACTGAAGAAATTCAGAGCCAAACATCACTTATTACGCACAACTTCCCAGAGTTCTTGTTCAAAAACAGTAACTCCAAAGTGAAAGCAAATAAAAGGAAGAGAAGAAAAGGGGACCAGGTTTGGAAACATGATTAGTCTAGAAAATTACTCTTTTCATGAACTATAAAGAAAAAACCAGAAAGAGTTCTTTTGTTTTGTTTTGTTAAGTTTTCATAGTACATTTTATTGCCACTTAAAAATGGTTAGTAACATCATTGTGGAAAATGTGAGGCTGTGTGCACAGTATCTAAAGCTAAAAGCTTGTGTTGAAAGAGTACATTAAATATTCTCACCAAATTCAAGTTTGCCACTCTTCAAAATATCCTACTGAATAATCTGCAGCAGTGAATGATTCAAACCTGGATGCTATTTGTAGTAAAAAACTGGCATTTTTGTTTATCTTCATTAAGAGCTAGTTAATTTGCTTAAATAGCGTATAATGGATTTGTGCTATAGATGAAGGGAATTCAAAATAATATTTTCTTGTCGGTTTCAAAATGACCCTTAGTTTCTATATGACAGAGAGCAAGAGACAATGCTTTCACACAGTAAATTCTTTACTTGTCTAAATTTGACATAATCAGGTCAAATTTAATGGCTTTTCCTGGCTTGTTAAATTAAAAGAAAATTCAACATTTAGTTTGTACTATATAGGCTTGAATGCTAGGATGAACAACTCTTAGAAGTTTTGCTTTTCCACCCTTTCTTTGTACTGCATAAACATTGTCTCTGTAGATAGTGTAATGTGAATTCAGATTACTAACCATAATTTTTGTGTTTCTTCAAGCATAAGAAAAAAATATTCTACAATGGGGCCCCAAACACTTGAATTCTATACTTTTTTCTAAATTCAGTACATTGTTAGAAACATCCCCTTTCCCTGATGGCAGTATTCATGTTGATTGAATCTTAGTTTGAATCTTAACTGGTATAAGTGACAACATTTTTTCTACTAATATGTGTTTAAGAAAATCTCAGAATCCAAGAAGATGTCTTGGAAATATTAAAGATTCAGATTGAGATTTTAGAATTTGCATTTTTTTTTCCTTAATAATGCTTTCATGATTTCATTATAAGGTCAGAGCTATTACATTAAAAAACATCCAACATAAACTCTGGATCACAGAATCACTGAATCACAAAACATGCTGAGTTAGAAAACAGATATTTTCTAAATCTTTTCCATATTTTCTGTGTATGTACTAATTTCAATGTACAGGAAATTGGAGTAGGACAACATCTCTAAGGAAAGGGCTGTCAGAAATGCTTAAATTCCTTCTGATTGCTGTGAAGTCCCAGGCACCATTCTGGAGCGTTTATGACAGTGAAAACCTGAAAGCCTGAAGTTTTGAGGACAAAAAACTTGTGATTGGATTACTGTGACTCTTCCTTTCAGAAAAAGCATTAAATATAAAACACGAAGTCCAAAACCTAAGTGTACTACTTTGTGGTGTTGTTCTCTATCTGTCTAAGTCTAAGTCTAACTTTTAAAATATAAGTAATATTTTGACATTTTTCATTTTAATGAAAAGCATTTGAAACCCCCCCTCAAAAAAACACCCAAAAAAACCAAAACAACTTTGTGTACATCTAGATGAAAAACATGTTTGTGAATTCGAGCCTCCATAAGGAAGTCTTAACGATGCTATGAGCAGAAAAGAGATACATTTGTTCTTTCACACATTTCTACCATTATTTGAGCAGAGAAATGGAGAACACCGGAGATTTTGATGATGCTGTTGCTGCCTATGCGAAATGCCTGAGACATAAAGTTGAAAAAAGCAATGATTTATAAATATTATGACAATGATAGCAAATATTACTTCTTGAGGAACTGTTTAAAAATGGAACCAGTACAAAAGGTAATTTCTAAATAGCATCCTAAATAAATAACCTGATTGTCAGAAATATTTAGCATCCAGAAGTCTTAAATAATTCCTTTCAAAATCTACATGTGGGGGTGGATGGTTTTTTTTTCAAAAACCAGCATGACTATATGAACTTTATTGTTCATTCTTGAACATTCATTTTATTAATTCTGCTCCCTGTAAGAGTCTGACTTCATTAAGAATATTTGTGAGGTCAATTATATAAAAATTTTCAGGGTTTTTTTTAATAGCTATATAGTCCTGATATAATTATTTTCACTGTGTACATTTCTTTATTTGGCACGTACAATCTGTTAGGTGCTTTGAATCAAAGAGTTAGATAATTTTAGGGCTTTGTCTCATGCGTGGCTTTTTTAAATTATTTCTCTGACTTTGGTGGGTTTTTGTTGTTTTTTTTTCTTTTCTTTTATGAAAAGACAGAATAGCTGATACAAACAGGTAAACCAAAAGACTGACAAGGCTAATGTAAGCTAATAACTGCAAAATGTGAAGTGTAGCTCTTTTTCCAGCAGTCTGGAGCTTTTATCAGGGACCTTATGGCAGTACAAAGTTTTGAGTATGTGAGATTCTGCTCATCTTACTGCAGACATTGAAATAAAATAGATCATACTCAGAAAGTACATACTTTATTTATTTGCTTATTTTAAAGAAATACAAAATATTATGCTCAAATAATATGCTTACATGATTCATATCAATTCTGTAGATATTATTTTATTTCAGTATTTATTTCTGGTAGTGAAATAAATAGAATTTAGGGGGAAAAATTTTTATAATCAACATGAGTGTTTCTTTTCATGCTCTTTGCAGTTTTCAGGAGTTTCAAACCCAAACAGCTGAACAAACTAATTTTTAGAGACATTTTACAAATATAAAACACTTTCTATAAATGGAATGGAACATATGATACCATTCCAAGACATGCCGGTGCCAGACATGTTGCTTGGAAGGATACTCAAAAAGATGCAGACAGAAGCTGAAGGTATCGGTGAACCAGGAACTGTGCCACTTTTCTTTGAGAATGGTTCTCATATTTCCTTGCCACGCAAATTGCACTTTTTCCTACAATGGTAAATATGATTATACTCTACCTTCTTAATTTCCCTTAGTGCCCTTCCCAGTAATTTTAATATTAGTAAGTGCTATTAATGGTATGTTTCCTCTTTCAGGAATGAATTACTTTAATTTGTCTCCTGATGTCCCTCTGCATATTCCACTGATGTTAAGCACAGGCATGAAAGCTCACAAATACAATATCTGATCATCTTAGCCATTAACTATTGCAGAAAGCCACTGAAAATTCCAAATACTAATGAAGAGTCTTATTTTCTTGCAGTACTAAATGAAACACTATTCTCTGTTTTACCTTTACTATATTCTGTTATAAATACAACATTTGCACTTTCAACACCATTTTTGAAGATACGCATATGAGGGAAAAATTCTGATGTAGATTTGTTTATTGGTCTGGTCTCTAACATCAAAAGAATCCTTCCTAGGTGTTTATAGTGTTTTAAGCACTGAAGCTTACAGTCAGTAGTGTAGTTTTACATTTCCATATATCTTCTAAGATTGAAAAAAGGATTTTTCTGTACTTCACATTTATTTAGAAATTTCTCAAAACAAAAATACAAACAGGTTACAGAATTTGAATTAGATCTGCAAACTCAGTTTGAATACAAAACTGACCCTGGGGTAATGTTCAGTTACTTAAATATAAACACATACTGCCATTTGAGTATTTGATTAAGAAAAAATATCTGTAAGGGCATGGAAAATATTTCAGAAGATTTTCTGGAGATCTACAACATTTTCAACTGATCACAAAAAGTAAAGAAGATGTAAGTCCAAACACATGTAAAGGGCAATAACTGCTCAGGTTTAAGCAACTGAGTCAAAAAGAAAAATTATTTAACATAAAAGGGACTGGAAACTCTAACTGGATGTTAAAGTTTCTCTACATTATATCTGTAGACAATAAACATGACAAGGAATTTTTTTTTCCCCAAAACTTGAAAATTTTCACTAGCTTATCTCTAGTCCCAGATGAGGATTACAAAGGAAGAATAGTTTTCTGAAATCTCAAGACATGAGTGAATCAGTTCAGGTTGTTCTGTGATAGTGCGTAAAAATGAAAATCCACAAAGTCACAACACAAATTGTGAAAAAACAAATGTAATTAATTTAAACTTTTGACTTCTTAAATCAACTAAGGGTCCTAAGATTAAATAGAAAGAAAAGTTAAATGTGTTTGGTTTTTGAAAAAATTTATCAATGCGACACAAACATTATGATACAATGTGATACAAACATAACATCTGTTTTCTCATCCAGTTTGAGTATTAGACATCCTAGAAAGATGAAATTAGCTCATATTGGAAACCTTTTCCTTTTAATGGAAGATGATTGAAGAGACAGGTTTTACAAGGTTAATCCAAACTGAAATTACAGAGATTTCTATACTTTGGGATTTTTTGTGGTTTAAACACATAAACCCACATGCAATGAATGCTATTCTTATGCTGAGAAGTGACCTGGTGGCAATACTGTATGGTTTTCTGATTGCCTTCTGGGAGCACTCAAGCCAAAGGTCTTAGGTTTTTGTTATGTGCTTCCATGTGTGAATCCAGTTTAAAATAAAATCTTAGAAGGATAATAGTACCTGCTTTTAGTCACTGCAGGTCATTGGAAAACCCTAAAATTGCATAATGCAGGTGCACTTGATTTGTGATGCAGTGTTTTCATTTCCCTGGAGTAAAATTGAGTATAATCAAACTGCAAATGGAGAAAAAGCTTTGCATGGAGGAAAAGGCAATGAGGAAAAATGGCAGTTATTCTTTTAGAGATAACAGGCTTATAGTGCTTTGAACAGAAGTATTGTCCTGTCTTATTTTGTTTCTTTTATATTATCCTTTTAAAAAATCTTTTTGTTTATTTATAGTTTGCAACTCCATGTTTAAGAAGCTTGCCGTTTTAGAAAATATCCCAAACCCTTCAAAAGGAATGAAAAAAATATATGAAATATGTGGCTGAGATCCTCAAAACTACCATCAAATGAAACAAAGTGACCTAATACAAGTGAACTTTCTTTAAAGTGTGGATTTTATGAAAGCAATCCCCTCCTTTGGAAACTTTAGAGTGTGCTCCTGAAATATAGGTAGCATCAATTAACACATCACATTATGTAACCAATGCACAGTAGCTATCTTAGTGCTGGCTTAGTGGAATTTAAGGATGAAGTGTAGATTTCACCCATGATCGTGTTACATGGTGGCTTCTATGTTTTTTTCTCCTTTAAATTCAGGTGCTGAGTTTAATGTTAAATACTCTGTGGACCAATATAAGTATTTGTTTGGTTTTATCTTTGTACTTTAACAAAGGAATTAGCTGATATGTTAGGACTGTCAGTCCCTGAATTTTCCTGTGGAGATTTGTTTATTTCTTTATGATCTACATCATGGGGGAATGTAGGTTGAGTAGTGAAAATTAGAATAATTTCACTAACTGGTACAAATTTTAGGTTTTTATTTAGTAAAGATCATAAACACAAAAGGTGGATAGCATCCTATTTCAGAGCAAAGTTGGGCAGGTGTAATTAGAAGCCTCAATCATCTCAACAGTATTTTCAGTCAGACTCCATTGCATAGTAATGGATCAAGAGAAACTTGAAGCTAGAATTTTACCTTAACAAAATCCAAGAGGGAACTCTATACCAGCTCACCATTTATTAGATCAGAATATTTGAGTGTTTTTGGATATCTAACTTTAGATTTCTTTATTGAAATGTCAAACTTGAATTTCAGGCACTAAAAGCAGATCCCAATCATCACATCCCAAAAGAAAAACTATATCTTATGAATGAAGGATGCTGGTTTCTGACTAGCCATCCAGAAGCCTTCCAAAAAGAAATAATACCACCATAAAATTTTAGTACAAAAAAACTTGGACAGGTGGATCAGTGTTTTTATATTTTCAGGCACACATCTAACATCCATTTCTAGGGATTGCTTAAAAAAATCCAGGCAACCCTGTCAGCATGGTATTACTAGCAGGATAGTCTTTACTTAAGGATAAAAAAATCCTCTAGTGGAATAAGCAGAACCATCTTTTGTTCTCCTTCTTAGGAATACCTTTATCTTTGTTCTTTCCACAACACAGCTCTTAATCATTTGCTGGTGCAAGGGGAATTCTGTGTTTTAATTACACCCTGTTTTCCCTGTGCTGTTTTTAGCATGATATAGCTGACTACAATGTTTTCCTATATTTTCATTATTTTACTTTCTCACAAACACTAGGGAAAATCAATAACAGAGAGCATTGCTTTGGGTCTGGCTGAGATGGAGTTCATTTTTCCCACAGCAGCCCCCACAGGGCTGTGTTATGCATTGAAAGAAGCTGATAACATCCCACTGATTTGGCTCCTGTTGAGCAGTGCTGGCAAGGTATTGGGGGCTGGAGGTAGATAAGATGTTGGGCAGGGACATATGTAAGAAAATGGACCCAAACTGACGAAAGAGATATCCATACCATATTATGTCTGCTCAGCAATAAAAGCTAAAAAAAAATGAGAAATTCAGGCTATTTGTTATTTCATTGTTTGTCTTTTAAGGCAATTTCTACATGTCTTAAAACTCTGCTTCCTGGAAAGTGGCCAAACATTGCCTTACTATTGGAAGTAACAAATAAAATATTTTGTTTTCCTTTATTTTTACTTGTGACCTTTTTCTTTGCTTTATTACAGTGCCTTTATCTTGCCCCATGAGGGGCTTTTTTCATCCTTTTTTCTCCCTTCCCTGGCCTGATGAGAACAGGAGTGAGAGTGGCTTGGTGGATGCCAATGTCCAGCCAAGTCAACCCATAAGTATGAAAAGAACAGAGTAGGTATTAGAAAACTCAGTCAGTTAAAAAAACCTGAAATTTGTGCATACTGTGACTCCCTTATGGTCTTCTCATCATTATAATAACTGAACTACAGAAATTATAAGCCACATCGTATGCAGCAGTTATATTAAAGTTAATATTGAGACACACCTGATAATATTTCTAAAAATGTAAGAATGATCTAGTGTTTTCTCAAAATCTCTACATATTCAAACGATCTTTATGCACATAATAGATTTCATGTGTTCTAGAAATACAAGGATCTTTGTGTATGCAAAAAGAGTAAGTATAACTAATGATCAAATATATATGTGAATGACATTTTTTCCTAGAATAATGAGTTATGCTTGAGTTTATGACATTCAAAATTCATAAACAAGAGTTGTGCTTAGTCTGATGATTCACCTATGACAGCAGTAGGGCAGCTGATTGTTGAAAAGACAGAATTGAAAATCCTTGTTTATAGTTTCAAAAAAACCCCATGAACATCATACTATGTGTAATCATATGATGACTATTAAGAGAGAACAGGTATTTAATAACAGTCCCATCACTGCCACTATTGACTAGTTGAGTGCTTTAAATCACTTAGGTTTAATGCAGGTGATTTGGAAAATCCAGATGCTTCTATACCCTAGGGGATGGTAAAGAGGCATATAGAAAAAGTGAATAACTTATTTTGGAGTCTCATTTTATATTTAGTATAACAGGTCTCTTGGGATGTTAATAAGGATACAAGACAGATTCCATCCTTTCTTGTTGGGGGTAGATAATCAGATAAATAACATAAACAAAGTGATTCCTTTAATTCCCTTTTTTTCCTTTTTTCTTCAAACAGAGATGTGACTGTAGTCATTAATGACCTCTCATTTTCAAAACAAATTTAGATTAACATTCAGTTCATTCAGTCGGTGAATGTCTTCTAATAGTTTTTTCTAAAAAGTATTATTGTAGCATGTTTATTATCAGCATCATAAACATCATCGATATTGAGTCATTTTCTTGTTTACACATGTAAAAAATATTGCATTGAGGTCTTTTAAGAGCTACTGATTACTGGTACTACATTTGGTTATGATATCCAATAAAGAAATAATTAGAGGGTGTTCACGTGAGCACTTTGCTAATATGTTATTCTCTTTCCCTCTTCAGTCTTAGTAAAGTACCTCTAAAACACTCCAAGATCAATTAAGCACTCCAAAACATGCCTCACAACCTGTTTATAAGTGTACTTTTCAAAATATTGCTTTCTGTAAATAAACTGGGGGGGTTGAGCAGCTTGATTCTAAATTTGCAGCAGAAGCTTTCATAAAAGGGAAAATAGTGACTGATTACTTAACATGTGGCATGTTCCAGGTAATCCATTTAGCTAATTGGTTTGGAAGATGGGCCTTTTTCTTTTGATGTTCATGTAAAAATGAATTTATTTTGTGCAGGAGTAGGTGCCAATTCCCTACATATTAAAAAGGAGAAAATCATTGGGGTTGCTAGGGACCCCAGTAATCTTTAGTTCAACCTGACTGTCCAAAGTTATTTCAAGTGAAGCTGTCTGCTCAGGGCCAAGCCCAGGGAGATTCTGAGTATCACTAAGGTTACAAACATCACTATATTTCTGGGAAACTTGTTCCTGTGTTTATCTCCTCTCACAATCAAGAAAGTTTTCTTATATTTAAGTGCAATTTCCATTGTTAATATATCATATCACAGCATATCATAATGAAATTGATTACTACACATTTTTCTTGTACTGCTATTTTACTATAGATATTAATATAACTAAGCTGCTGTTCACCAATTAACCACCCTGGAAATATGATGAGATGTTTTTCTGGTAGTTTCAGTGATGAGATTTTCAGCCTGATGAAAGCATTATATCTACACTGAAACTACTAGATATTAGTTAAATAAAAGCTGTGAATGTTTTATCTTTGTAGACACAATTAACCTTCAGCTGGAAAGATTTAGAAAGGCTTATTTCTTGCCTGAATCTGAATTCTTAGGAATAGCATAAAGCTCACTCTTCATTAAAATTCATATGTGAAACTTATACATCTAAAGATACAGCTCTATGTGCAAGTACAGAGAGTGTTGATCACTCAGGAATAATGAAAATCTGTTTGAGTTTTGTACTAAAAACTTATACCAGATACCAAGACACCCATCAAAATTGGTTTCTTAATATGGCTGATAATGAAAAAAATTCAATCTCAAACAACTTGATTGAGTCCTCCATCTCTTCAGTTGTAGTTGGTACATATGTAATTCTTCCAAAGTGTAGCTGAAGTTTAACTTTACAGATGCTAAATTATGATTGCATGCTGAGAGAATACATGTGACGTCCTTATAAACGTCAAATGAATTCTTTATGATCAGTGCTATTAAAATGAATACCAAACAATTCTGTTATAATTAGCGTTATTACAATGAATACCAAAGGAATTCATGGTAATTAGCTGCAGTAACTGAATAAGAAATGAGCTCAAAATGGGAGATTGGAGAAATACATTGAAAAGAAGCTTTAAGCTTCCTATGAATTAGCAAAATTTTACACTTATCTAATAATGAAAGGATGACAACATTGCAAATGCTGTGTTCAAAGCAATACAATCTGTTTCACCTAGGCAATATCAAAATATGGACAGATTTCTGCACTGGATAGATTTTTGATTATTTTTGTGGGACAGGACATAAAGAGATTACAAGATAGATTCTTCAGGTGTCTCTACAGCCTCACTGTATCCCACAACATCCTGAAGTTTGGATAGTAATAAATTTTTTTTCTAAGACATTAATATTGCGTAGGATCACTGACTAGCTTATTGATGCTTGACAATGAAATTTAACAAGACTTCTAAAAGAATTTCCATCCACAGTGTTCTATCTTTTTCTTCAGTGGGGTTTGATCTTCCCATTCACTTCTGTGGATTTCGTTTTCCTAAAGCCTTCTGAAAATGCTTTCTATATTGCTCTTAGTTTTGCTACAGCAGTGAGAATAATTACTGTGAATAATGTGTAGTTACGGTGGCTATTCATTAGCTGCAGTTTTTATTATTATTTTATAAAATGATTGACTTTCACAGTACTTGGGCACATTCTTGTAGATCCTGAAGAAAATTAAACTCCTGTACAAACTAGTGTTTGTTCATCAAATTCTTCTTTGTTCCACATGTTCCTTGTATGTATGGTTCTTCAAAATCTCTGTAAGTGCTATGTTTTGTTCAACCAACAGTAACGAAGGTTTATAAAATAAACAAATTAACATATATTTCATTTTATAAAACCACAAAATATTTCAGAAACCAGACTGGAAAAGTCAAAAGCAAATGGGCATCAGTTGGATTGGGTTTTTTTGAAGAAATCCTATGTGTCTGAATTTATGTTTTCATCTTCATTATTCCAGCTGGCTTTTCTGAGAAGTAATTTAAAATATACTCAGAATTTTCCTCCCTCACTCATACTTTTATTTGAAATCTTTCACTCTTAAAGGAAATCAGATAAATAAAGAGGACCACAAAGAATTTATAATATATAATTTATAAGATGGAATGAACCCTATAAATGGTCCCTTGATTGAGAAAGCATGATGCATCCCTCCTGACAGTATAAAATGAAGGAAAACATCATAAGCAAAGTGAACTGAGCAGGCAAGACCTTTAGATTTTATCAAACAGAAGGTTTAATCTGCACTGTGACATGTTTTAACAATTATCCAGAGTTTCATTACGTGAATCCAAAGGCCTAACTTCCCCTTTTAAGAAGAATAACTCAACTCTGTCAAAACAGAAAAACAAAAGACATTGAAATATTGGTTGAGAAAGAAATTGTCTTCTTTGTATAAAAGTCAGTTACCACAGCCCTTGTATTTTTAACTTATGCCAGAATAGGAGCAGAGCAGAATCTAACTGGTAAAACCCATACCAAATCAAGAAAAAACACAAAACCCCACAATCTTAAAAACCAAAACAAGAGCTATGAGGTAGTTGACTAACATGTGGTATAGTTGCATAATTTGTGGAGGAAATAAAGGGCTAGTTTTTGGTTAAATTGTTGTCAGAAATTATATCCTAAGTTTTTCTGGAATTGCTAGGATTGCAGGACTCTTGATGGATAGAATTAAGGTCAGCATTAAATAATGCTTGATGACTACTTCTTTGTAAGGTAACTCACAGAAAAAATTACAAGTTAATGTTGAAGGAAGCTAAATAACTTGCACATTTAGGTGTAGATGTACTTTGCTACACTGTGAGGAGAAGAACATGTTGCAAACTTTTAACTAATGAGATAGGAGCAGCTATATGTGGGAGGTGAAATATTCTAAAATAAAAATGATTGGGAATGTTTTTATGTCTTGGGAAAATTGTGATTCTTTCATGTAGATAAAAAAAAAATCCCTTCTAAATGCTAGTAGCTCTGAAGAAAGGAAATGGCTTCAATGAGGCACAGCTGTGCCTCATTTTCTGGTTAACCTCTGTATTTCTATTGATCTACCCAAGTTTAGAAACAGCTAAGTAGCTTTTTTATGTCTACCATTTTCTGTGGTAAATGAAAAGGTGCTTAGAGATACTTCTTTCCCTTCTCCTTCTTCAATCAATGGAACTTCTGTCTATATCAAGACAAGCAGAAAAATGAAAATATTTATGCTACTCTGTGCTACTTTTACTGAATCTTCCACCAGGGGCTGACAGTTTCTTAAGGTAGGCTCAGTCTAAGGAAGAAATGGGACCGATCTCTTTGAATACAGAAATACAAGTGAAGTGTAGCTCCCTACATTTTACAGGATTCCTCAGGGAGTTAAAAGTTTGGAGCAGAGAGAGACACAGTGAAGACACAACTGTCTGTCCAGTGAGATAAACCATTCAAAGACAACCTTTTCTACAATGAGAGTAATTAAAATTTTATATCTGTGCTGCTAGATAGGACAAGGAAAGATATTTTTTAGCTATTGTTCTGTCTTTTGTAGTAATGACATCCCCATTATTTTGACAGTGTAACACTTCTAAGCAGTCATCAAGACAGATGCATTTTCTCTCATATACACTTAAATGTGCTTTATTTTATCTCTCTTTTTTTTTTTTTTTTTCTCAGTAATGCACATAATAGCCTTAGACTCCATGCATGTATAACATTGCAGGAATTCTATGATTGGTTGAGGTTCCCACATAATTCTTATTTGTTCATGGCATGACAGCAACATCCCCAAGTAAACTGAGAAGAAAAGACACTATACCATGTGTATTGTCAGTCTTCTAGAAAATGACTGGGGGTGTTGTTGACTCTTCATAACACCGGTCCCTATTCAGATTCTTAAATTAAATAGTCTTGAGTAGGACTGTTAGTATAACTGTTAGTATGACTCTAAGTATTTAGAATGGTTAGTGACTTTACATTTTGATTAGTTCTAAAGACTTTTTGTACATTAATAATAAATTCTTGCCTCCATAGAATCACAGAAACACAGAAATATAGACATTAGAAAGGATCTCTGGAGATCATTTAACCCAGTCCCTGTACATATAAGATTTCTTTCACTTGCCTGAAGAAAATGTCATTTCATTCTTCTTCCTGATCATGTGAACTGTAGTGGAAACCAACTTTAATGTTGCCATGTTATGCTAATCTTAACCCATAAAATCTGTTTTGGCTCTGCATTCATCCTTAGCAGAACTACATGCACTCCATGTACACAAGCATTTAATTCCTCCTGACTGTCTTCACACTCTGTCTGCTAACACACACACACACTTCACACTTCAGAGAGATGCTCAGTCATTCACATTTCCAGGAACAAGAAATATTAGAGTCAGCACCACCATGCTTTTTGGCATTTCTATATTTGTGCATGTGCTTGAGATGGGTCTTGTTTCATCGATTATAAGTTTGCTCCTGTCCACAGGAGACCTCCCTGCTTGCAGTGAATATTTTGTCCATCCTGGTCAAAAGAGACTCTTATGTTACCTAACAACCCTCAGTCTTCAAAGGAGGGTTCTTGCTGTGACTGCAAGGACCAAATCTTTGGGTTTGATACCTGTTTCACTACTAATGTTGACCATCACAATCCACCCACTCCATCTCAAGCCCTCTACCCTCCCAAGCACAACCAAGTTAAAAACACCTGAGCCACCAAGCCCTTGACCATCACCCTGGCCACCTGCAGGTATTCCCTGACAGTGTACTGAATAAACCATCATGTGTGTTTATTTTCTTACATTACAAGATTTTGAACAAATAGCAAGGTTTAGATTTAGTTCTTGTGTAGGCACGTCAATCTGGCATGGCCTGAGATTGTGTTTTCTCTCGTCTTTGGTACTTGAAGAAGTATCTGTGTTTCTCATAGATTTGATCCCATCTGCTGCATCTGTCAATCTGTAGGTCAAAAATATCAGCCAACTTCAGATATTTCAGCTATCCCAGAGTACCAAAAATGGCATTCAAGTTATGAAAGTTTAGAAAAGAACTCAGTTCCCAGACCATGGAATATCTGTCCTGTCTCCATTGGTGGTAGGGACTTGATTCGGTGGCTTAAATACAGCATCTAGTAGCATTCTGGATACTTCATGCTAACCTCCATCTGCCAGTCATAAAGGATGCAGGTCTCATATCTTCTGGGTCCCACTAAGGCCTTTCAGATATATGTAGTTCTCTCATGACACTAAGCCATTTAATTCATCCCTGGATCTCTACTGCCTATACTGAGAATTAAGACAAATAGCATACAAACATTTTACTTCACATTTCTGAACCTTGGCTTGTATCCCATCCTTGTGGCGTGGTACATTCACAGTGTGAGGAATGGGGTCATGCACATGTCAAAGTGCATAGAATATGAATGAACAAGATCTGAGGTAGCCTTTGGTTTTAATAGTTTAGATGTTGTCCAAGAGACTCATGGGCTCCGTAAACAGTGCTCAAGTCCTGAAACAAATAATCCAGACATAGATACTAAACTGAGTGGGAACTCTGCCAGAATTTCACCTCAGAGGGAATGTGCTAATCTTCTGTGAAGTACATACTTTTTTTTCAGATTACAGCCAAAACACCAGAACTGCGCTTGTAATGTGTGACAGAATTTTACATAGTTTCACCTGTCAGAAATTTATGTAATAAATGGATTAGCTTGCTAATATCACAAGGGGAATTTAAGTAGAGCAGGAGAGTGCATTATATTTTTTTAAAATCTGGTACTTAACAAATGCGTTCTGAGTACACAGTCTGGCTGGGATGAAATCAACTTTCTGCATAGCAGCCTCAGTATTCCCATGCTTATGATTTGTGATTAAAACAGTGTAGAGAATTCATCAGTTTTGGCTAATGTTGTAGTGCTTGCACAGCATCAAGGCTTTTTTTATTCCTTACTCCACCCTTCCTCCCACTTCTCCCTGATGGATCGGCTGGGAGTGAGCAAAAAATTGGAAGGAGGCATGGCCAAAAAAGCTGACCTGAGCTGACCAAAGGAATATCCCATGTGGTGTGACATTGAGCTCAGCAAGAAATGATTTGAGAGAGGAAAAGGTATAAGGGACATTTATATTTGTGGTGTTTGCCTTCCCAACCACTGTTGCTTGCGCCAAAGTCCCACTTTCCTGTGCCTGTTGATGTAAAGCAGTAAATTTTTTTTTTTTTTTTTTTGCTTTACTATGAACACAACTTTTCTTTACCTATTAAATTGTCTTTATATCAGTCCATGAGTTTTCTTGCCTTCATTCCATTTTCTCACTGTCTTTCAGAAGACGGAATCAAACAAGAGTCTGTGTTGGTGCTTGGCTGCTGACTGGGTCAACTCATTACAGATTGAGACTTCTTGCCATAGTCATAGAATGGTTTGGGTTGGAAGGGACTTTAAAGATCATGTAGCTCCAACCCCCCTGCCATGGGTAGGGATAACACCCTCTAGATCAGGTTTCTGAGAGCCCCATCCAATTTCGCACTGAACACTTCCAGGGGTGGGGCATCCAACAGCTTCCTTCCCTGCACAGCTTGTTGTAGTGCCTCACCACAATCACAGTAAAGAATTTCTTCTTAATATCCAATCTAAATATCTCCTCTTTAGTTTAAAACCATCCTTGCTTGTTCTATCACTATCTGCCTTTATAAAAAGTTCCTTTCCACCTTTTTTATAAGGCCTCTTTAGGTACTGAAAGGCTGCAATGAGGTGTGCCCAGAATCTTCTCTTCTCTGGGCTAAACAACCTCAGCTCTTTCAGCTTGTCTCCACATGATAGGTGCTTCAGTCCCCTGCTTGTCTTTTTGGCCTTTCTCTGAACCCACTCGACCAGGTCTATGTCTTTCTTGTGCTGAGTACCCCAGACTTGGATACCATATTCCAGGTGGGCTCTCACAAGGGCACAGAGGAGAATTACCTCTTTCACCCTGCTGGCCACTCCTATTTCGATGTAGCCCACAACAGGGCTGGCTTTCTGGGCTATGAGCACACACAGTTGGCTTATGCTCAACCTTTCATTGACCAGAACCCTCAAGTCCTGCTCAGGGCTGCTCTCAGAGAGTTTATCAGCCCGTCTGTGCTCATCTCTGGGATTTTTCTGGGTTCAGGACCTTGCACTTGTCTTTGTTGAACTTCATGAAGTTCCCACGGGCCCATTTCTCCAGTTTATGCAGGCTCCTCTGGATAGCATCCCATCCTTCTGCTGTGTAACCTGCACTGCTCAGCTTGGTGTCATTTGAAAACTTGCTGAGGCTGCACTCAATATCACTATGTACTTGATCCAGTTGTCTGTCACATTGATATTAATCAAGGATATATCAAGGGATATTAAAGAGCTCTGAATCCAAGTCAGAGCCCCGAATCCAAGTCAGAGCCCCGAGAGACACCACTGATCACTGGCCTCCACCACAACATAGAGCCATCGACTGCAACTATTTGGCTGCATGCATCTAGACAATTTCTCATCCTATCCTTAGCTTGACTTCTATCAGGAACAGTGATTATATTTTATTTTAGTCTGTTCTCAACAGAAAGTGATTTTACAGAAAAAGCATACACTAACATGACTTTAGCTGAGCAGCTGGCAAGAAATATTTAATACAGTTCTTTATTTTTATTATCTAATTATGATTTCACAGTCAGTTTTTATTACACTTTGCTTAAGCTCAACAAAGTAACTCTCACCTTGGTAAGAGCAAATATGAAATTCTTCCTAATAACTACTTTTTTCCATACAAACATTTCCCCCATGACATCTCTTGGAATTGTGAAACATGCTCACATGGTCTGTCTCTGTACGTCTCTACTCATAACACTAGCAATGACAATTTCATAAATCAGTAACTGAATTAGTTTGAGAAGTGTGGGATCAGCTGCAGAAGCATGTAGGGAAAATAGTCCAATTCTTTCTTTGCCTTCAATCCTTCATCATCTCAGGATTCCAAATGTGAACACAGAGCTGCTGAATTCCTGCCAGCTGGAGTACACCAGAAGACAATATTTGCAAAGTGTGAAAGGAAACCAGAGAAAGGCAGTCCAGATATCAGTGGGAGTGAGGACGGAGGGATGGGGAGAGAATAAAAAAATAAAAATAGTCACTTCAGGCTTGGATATGGCTCTTCAAAGACTTTTTCTGAGCTAAGCTAAATACGCTTTTAAAAATGAATTGTAGCTGTGAAAACAATTCGTAGGTCATAAAGTCTTTCTTGTTGGAATGAGTTTTGAAATCAACCTAGTTCATTTCATTAGCTTCATGTCACATTTAAGCTGTCACAAATCCTTCCATTAGGTGGGAAATTAGTTTACCCACTGGTGAACCAGAGGGATGAAACACAGGAATTGTATAACTAGAAGTTGGACTCTGCAGAAAAACTGACAGGATTGCTTGATAAAGTAGACAAACTTCTCTGGGGGTTTGTAAATCCTTCATTCAATCCATGCCCCTGAGCAGGAGCAGGTGCACTGTTCTGACATGAAGCAAAATTTCAAAGGTTTAGTGCCTGAATGGGAGATCAGACCTCAGTACATTTCAAATCCAATGAAACTGCATCACTAATCATCTTCCCTCTAGAATATTTTGACATTGGCAATGACTAGAAAGAAAGATATTCCCTGAAGTCTGATTAGCATAGCAGGCAATTGATGTAGTGGAGGACCACCCAGAAAAAAATTAGTAAATTAGCATGATGGAATTTTGAAACATAAATCAGTATGTAGTAGAAAGATAAAAAAGAAAAGAGATAAAATTAAATATTGACTTTGCCTCACAAAACACAAAAACAGTTCCTAAAAGCATGAATATGTTGAGGATACTGGTTTTCAGTGACAATTGCAATTTCAGTTAAAAGCAGTTCAATTGTTAGAGCTAGTAACCCATGAAGGGCATTGAATATTAATGACACGTTGGTGAGTAGAAAGCTGATATCCATCTGCTGATCTGTGGTAACTTGTTAGGTAGATGCAAGTGAGCCCAAAGCCAATATGATGTAATTCAAGCTAACAAAGCCGCTAATAGGAAAAGAATACTCTGAATTCGATTATCCTGTATTTGCCATGAACTAGGAGCACAAATATTTATTTATTATTTATGTATTATGGATATTTACTGCAGATTAGTCAATTTGCACTCTTACTTAGGATAACTTGGTCATGTTCTCTGGTATTAAGTTGCATTTGTGGTTTAGTATTCAGAATTTATTTATAGCCAAAGCATTTGTTTTGTCTTTCTTTTCTTTTACTTTTTAATTTAAAATAATATGAAACCAAGTCAAAACTCTTAGTAATATGTATTTTAATGTTTTATGTGTTATTTATTTTAATATTTTAATACATAATGATGTGTATTAAAATATTTAAAGTTTTTAGATTAACTAAGTATTCAATGTTGAGTTTACCAGAAATGGCTACTTTTATTCTTTCTGTTTATGAAACCACTTAAACCATGAGGGTGAAAATAAAAATAATTACTAAAATTATTTTAGATAATTAGTAATATGTTTTTCTGCTGAGAACAATAAAATAGTCAATATTGTTAGGAAAATATTTTTTATATGCCCAGCCTAATTTAGTCTAATGTGCCATTAGAAATGGTCCTCCCATGATGAATGAAAGTCAGGTTAGAGATCACCTAAGGAATCTGAACATATGTAGACTTATGTAGATGAGATACTCTTAGATGAGCTATATCCAGGATGCTGAGGGGCCGGGATGATGTAGGTGCTGAATCATTTTCCATCATATTTCAAAAGCTGTGGCATTCAAGCAAAGACCCTAGTGACTGGAGAAGGCATGTTATTGCCCCATTCTTAAAAAGGTTAAAAAGGGATACCCAGACAATTAGTGACCAGTCACCCTTACCTCTCTGACTGGTAAGATCATGGAACAGATTCCTCCTGAGACATGTCAAAACATATGGAAGACAGGGAGAAAATTAGGGATTGCCATAATGGCTTCACCAAGGGCAAATTGTGCCTGACTAATCAAGTGGCCTACCATGGAGTCACTGCTTCCCTTAAGAGGGGAAAAGCTATGGATGTCATCTACCTAGATTTCTGCAAGAAGTTTGGTGCAGTCCATCACAACATACCTATCTTTAAATTAGAGACTTAAGGTTTTGATGGGATGTGCTGGATGTGCTATTCTTCATCGTAGCTAGTATGGGTAAATGTTTTTGATTTGGGCTGAAAACAGTGTTGATAATATAGGAATAATTTTATTTGTGCTGAGCAACTCTTGTACAGCATCACGGACCTTTCTACTTGTACTGCCCCACCAGCAAGGGGGCTGAGGTGCTCAAGATGTTGGGAGGGGAGACAGCTGTGAGAGACAGCCCCAAATGACCAAGGGATATTCCAAACCATGTGATATCATGCTCAGTACATAAAGCTAAGGAGAAGGAGGAGGAAAGGGGTGATGTTCAGAGTGGGGCTGTTTATCTTCTCAAGTCAGCACTGTGTGTGTTTGAGCCCTGATGCCCTGGGGATGACTGAACACGCCTGCCCACAGAAAGTGGTGAATGAATTTCTTGTTTTGCTTTCCTTGTGTGCGTGATTTTTGCTTTACCTGCTGAATTGTCTTTACCTCAGTCTAGGAGTTTTCTCACTTTTACTATTCCAGCTTTCTCCCCCAGCCCAGTGATGGAGGAGGTAGTGAGTGGCTGCGTGGGGCTAAAATGCCAGCTCTGGCTGAACCACAATGTGTATGAGCTGTTATCTGGGCTAGGAATTGTCTGCATGGCTACATCCAAAGGGCTGCAGACCACAACCTCATACATAGGTGGAAATCAGTAATAAGTGCTGTTCTGCCAGGGTCTGTGCAGGAACCGACACTATTTAATATCTTCATCAGTGGCACAGACAGTGGGATTAAGTGCACCCTGAGCAAGTTTGCAAATGACACCAAGATGAGTAGTGCAGTTGATTTACTAGATGAGTGGGGAGTCATTCAGAGAAACCTTGAGAGGCTTGGGGAGTGAACTTGTGTGAACCTCATTAAGTCAACAAAGCCAAGCACAAGGTTCTGCACATGGGTTAGGGCAGTCTCCAGTTTTGGTACAGACGGGGATGAAATGACTGGAGCAGCTCTGTAAAGAGCCTAAAGGGTACCAGTGGGTGAAAAGCTGTACATAAACTGGCAATGTGCACTTTCACCCGTATCCTGGGTTGCATGAGAGAAGTGTGTTAAACATGATGAGGGACGTGATGCTCCCTTTCTAATCCACTCTTGGAGACCCTACCTGAAGTGCTGCATCCAGTTCTGAGGTTCCAACAAAAGAAAGACTTGAACTTGTTGGAGTAGATCCAGAGGAAGACCACGGGAATGATCAACACCTCTCCTGTGAAGTCAGGCTCTGTTCAGCCTAGATTACAGAAGACTCTACAGAGACTTTTTTAGATAATTTTATACTTAAAGGGGACTTATAAGAAATATGAAGGAAATCTTTTTATCAGGACTTGTAATGATGGGACAAAAGCCAACGGTTTTAAACTGAAAGAAAGTAGATTTATATTTGATATAAGAATTTTATTATTTTTATGATGACATATCAAGCAGTGTGTCTTATAAAAGACACAGTGTGTCATATTAAAGATGGTGTCAGACAACACAGGTTTCCCAGACAATTTGTGGGTGTCCCTTCGCTGGAAGTGTTCAAGGTGAGGCAGGACAAGACTGAGCTACCTGTTGTACTGAAAGATATTCCTGTCCATGGTGGCTGGACTAGATGACCATTAAATATGTTTCTGTGCATCTAACATCGTATAACTCCATCATTCTTTGAAGCCATAAAAAGATACCTTTTACATCCTTATAAAGTTTTGACAAACTTGAAATATTTTAAGAAACACAACTTGCGCTGATAATTTCAGGCTATTTTCAAGATTGTCAGCTCTCTGAAAAAGTCAAAGCAGTATGAAAATGTGTAAAATTTAAAAAACAAATGAGATGGGTTTTTTGGTGTTTGATGGTGAATTAACAGATGGCTGGTGAAAGAATGCAGATACTTAGTATGAGTGGATATGTTTGAATTTCATGAAAGAAAAATTAGAAAAGTTAGAAAATGGATGAAACGTAGTGCTATAATAAAAATAACACCTACAACAGATGTTTCCGAATTGAATTGTCCACTTTGGGGGGGAATATTTTTAGATATTGAAGCAGAACAAAACAGATACATTGAAAATGTAGAAAAGGAAAAGAATATGTGAAATAAAAAAAATTCAAGGACATCAAGTATGTTTTTTTCACCTGTCTTGAAACAACAATGTTCTTTTTCTCATTTACATATCTTTAAGGGAAATTTTGAGATGGGTGAATGGTTTTGTATAAAACCAGTGTGATTCTTTGCATAGATACAAAATGCAACCAAATCACAGACAATCAGGTAAATTGGAACGTGATTGTGTGTTGAATGGATCTTTTTGAAACATGTTAGATTAAAATGTTTCAATCCTTCCAAAGTTTGACTGCATACTTGAGTAAAGTGTATTATATTTCTCCATAAATATATCTTCACTAATAGCCTTAGAGATACCTCTAATCACAGTTTATTTCTTGTATTAAGGAAACTAAAAATGCCAAAACAAAAATGCTTCAATACATGAGAATGAGTACCAAAAGAAAAATCCTCAAATATGATGAGAGTGGGTACACTGTAAAAACTTATGCTAAAGGTGAAGAAAACTTACTTTCTGATCCACATAAAATATTTACATATAAAGCCCTGTTTTTTTCAGAATCAGTGCATGTTGAAAAGGGCAAACTTTCAACCAGGACTATCTTTACAATGCAGACTTTGGAGACAAAATAGTGCCCAGTAGGGAGAATGATGGATTTTATCCCTTGAGGTTCAGAACTTTTATTTAGCTCTGATGTCACATGCTGAATTATCCTGGTTAAGACAGGAATCTTCACAGAAGTAATGCTATTTACTGGTTGTAGTGTTTTTGAAAATTATTTACATTTATTCTACAATATATTACATAATATATACAAATTACTAATCCTTGTTTAGTGGTGTACTTTACTTACAAATGAAACACTCTGATACCAGGGTAGAATACTAGACTTAAGCAAATTTATAATGTTTTAACCTATCAGGAATCCACATTTCTGTGAATCAGCTATGACAATGTACTGGTTATTGCATGACATCTGGAGATCACAAGGCTGAAATTGTTTCTAGAATAAGAAAACTGAAGAGTTATACATTGATTGTTAAAGCTTAACTTTTCAGTTGGGAAAATGCAATGAAGGATGGATTTTGATGTTAGTCTGTTTTCCAATATACTGTATTCCCTGAGTTAAATCCTGTCAGAAGTTCAAAATCTACGGTTAATTTGCCTTAAAAAAAAATCCTTTCCTGATTTGAAAAGAGAGAGTCATCACAACTCTTGATAAGGTATTTAAGTAGTCAATTATGTTAACATTAAAAAAAAAATGAGCAACTTATTTCATTTTGAAGTTAGCTGCAATTTCTCGCCATATGACTGTAATGTATTAGGTTCTAAACTTAAGGGCTTTTTATTAGCAAGTGCCAATTTTTTCTCTATTAACAAGCGTAGGCATTCATAGACCATAACAATCATAACCGTTTCTCTGATAATATAATAGACTGAACTACCTGAGTGTTTCCTTGGAATGTATTTTAAAATACTTCATGTATTTTGGTTCTTTTCTGAACCTTCAATTTTTCAGTAACCTTTCAAAATGTATGTCAGAACTGGCTATGGATTTCCGGAGTGTAATGGTATGACTAAATAAAGAAAAAAAAGTAATATTTAAACACACTCAGTGTTTAGCTCTTTGCATATTTCAATGGCATATTAATCTGGCTAGTCAAAATCGACTTGGAATACCATGCTCAGTTACTTACCAACTGTGGTACTTCAGAAGGCTCCCTGTGCCTCCTCCATTCCCTAGACACCTGTTTCTCAAAGTCTTACGTCTCTGCCCTACTCATGTGTGTGTGTATCTATATTTCTCTGTAACAAAACGTGCATCCAATATGTTATGAACTGATTCAGACCTAACTTTTCTATTACTTCTTTTTCCTTCTGTTTTGATGTCCTCTAAAACTTCATCAGTGTCTATTTCATGTCTTTTGAGTTGTTGATTAAAATATTAACCCAGAAGGCATCAAGTTGTTCTCTTCAGGATTTTGCTACAGATTATTTGTCATTGATTCCCAGTTACGTGTTTCATCACATTTCCTCTGTTAAAGCCTAATTTTATTCAAATTATCTTCCTAGAAACAAAACCTTTATAGTAACAAAGGGTCCATGCTAAAATGTATAGATACTAAGCAAACACATAGAAAAAAACATTTTAAAACCTCCTGTACCCCAAGACAACCAGCCTAATTAGTGACAGTCTTGTACCACATAAATTTCAGTTATTAACTGCACCCAGTTTGGTGTATGACACAAAGTTCCACTGTAAATTATTGCAGATCTAAAAATAGTGCTTCTTCTTATTTGTTCTCATAACTTTTATAATATTTCTACTGCAGGTTTGTGCAACACATATATGATGCAAGTGAACAAATAAACACAAGGACTGTGATGAATATGGATGGATGAATATATCCATGGGTTCTGAAAGATATACCAACTAGAAATACCAACAGTGCTGTTAGATACATGCAATATTCTCAGCATATCCTGTTTCTTAGTACTGTAAAGAAGTGGGAATCATAGATTGCCTATCCTTTGATCTTTCCTTTTTCCTGTGGCAAAAAACCAACCAATTTTTTTTAACTACTCATTTCATGTCAAAGAGGAATAAAATAGAAATTAAATAAATAAATAAACAAACACACACACACACACACACACACACACACACACACACACACACACATATGTATATATCTGTGATTCCTGCCTGTGCCTCTATTTATATACTTATAATCTCACTGATATTTTGCACATCAGGTTCCTTTTCCAAACATATTCTTCTGAAAATGTTATGGTTCATTAAAATAAGGATATGATTCAGCTCAGGAATTCTTTTTGCAGTACCTGAAATTTGTCCTTTGGCTGTCAGCTCACACAAGAATCTTCTCAGTATGACATGCTTAGACTTCACCAGTAATAACTACCTTTGACTTAAAGCAAAGTTAACAAAATTAAAGTTAGCTGCCCTAAAACTCCTAGTTTTTCCACATTTTTAAGAAACCATCAGCAGAGTGTTATTGTTCCATATATGCACAATAGGCCACTTACTCTAACAGTTGTGAAATTATGTTTGTTCAATAGTCCTGTTTAGAACAAGACAAAAGTTTAATTTGAAAAAGGAATGTGATTTCTCATAGTTACAAGTTAGAAGATGAGGCTCACAGGAAACTTAGCTCCTCTGAGATAATTGCAAAATGGTTTCTTAAGAGTGTGGGTCTAGGCTTCAGCCTCTCTGTGAGATAAATGGTAAAACATAAACTTCAGTATTCTGAAGTTTAGAAAAAACAATATTTCTTCTGTGAGATTAAAGGAAAAAATATTTTAAAATGAGGAAAGGTACTAGTCAAAAATTATTTTATTCAACAACTGATAAAATATTTTTCAAATTTCTCCTTTATTTGTGCACATTGAAAGTTATTTCTTTGAAGCCAGAAATCTAGCTATCATGATAGTCACAGCTCATGATAGTATTCAGCCTCTCTTCAACATGAAAGAAATTCTGTTTTGTGTTGGATAGTGTTATACTCTTCTAAGCTGGTGATGGAAGGCACATTTATTCTCTGATTTCTTGAAACTGAAACCCTAAAGTGATTGCTTTTGCAGGTCTCTCAGAAGTAAGTATTCAGAAACTTTTTATGTGAAATTGATCGGCTACTTCAGGAGGGATCAAGAGGTATCTCATCAGTCCGTGCCAGAATGCCATATAGAGCAGCAATTTAAGTTTGTTCACTAGAAAGAAGTTCAAATAGTCTCAGGTAAATGAGAAATGAGCCTTTGTTAGAAAGAAATTCAAACAGTCTCGGGCGGATGATGAGTCTTTTCTCCCACCATACTTTGTGAATGAACTGATCACATACCATTCTTGTTCTGTATAGGCTGAGGTAGTCTGAATGCACACTGACTGCATCAGGCTCAGCAAGTGAGATTACAGAGAAGAAAATAACTTCATCAAGTATGTCCCACTCTTAGCACCAAATCAAAATCTAAGCTAAATCAAAGCCATGGTGGGGGGAGGGGTGGGAGGGAAGGTCTTATTAAATTTTTCTAATTGCTGAAAATATAGAAATTCAGGAAAAAACAATTTCAGTCCCTAATTCATTAAATAATTTCCCACTAGTTTGACAACTATCTGTGGGGAGACACTGAGAAAAAATATGTGACTAATTTGATTTGTTTATACAAAAATAATAAGTGTATGAAAAGCGCACTGCTTAATGGCCCCGGTGATTGTGACTAACCAAGATATAGTTGATCAGTTAAGAAATATACCTTATTTCTAAATACTTTTTGACCAAATGCACTCTCTCTCTCTTGCTGTATAACAAGCTCTAAGTCACATTGTTAGGGTTAAAAGACTGATCTCCATGTTAGACATCATGCACTACTACCTACAAGACACTGAAGCTATATGGGGGGATGTGACCATTCACTATCATACTTGTGCAATAGCTTGAGAGGGCTACATCCTCCTTAAGATTTTGTTATAATCTGATTACTAAAACATTCTTCTGCCCAAATTAAGATGTAAAAAAAACTATACACCAAAGTCAATAGTATGGATTTTATTTAACAGTAAATGTGAGGTAAAGAGATGCAAAGAAACAGGAAAGAGGGGGTCAGAAAGAGAGAGAGAAAGACAGACAGACAGACAGACTGATTAAGTAGAAAGATATCACCACCCAGTGGATCCTGTGGTATCCTGCTGGTCCTTCTTCATCCTGGTCTTCTCAGTGGTGAGGGATCTGGAGTCATTCTTTTGCAGGTACTATCTTTATACAGTCTAAGTTTTGAGTATCCACAGGGTGGTCCCAGATGTTTCCACAACTTGGACTGGTATGGCTGTAAGCAGTTGTTTCCTTTCCCATAGTCTGCACAGTAGAATTTTTGTCCAGTATGCTAATTCCAAACCTTCACCTTTGTTAGGCCTGGAACTGGCACCTTCCTGTTTGCAGTACAGTGCTTATGTCAAACTTCTGTTGTGGTGGCTTATTTTATGAGAAGATCCTTCTTTGATAGTGTTTAGAGAATTTGTGCTCTTTAAATCTTTACCGTTTCCCATTGTACAACGGATTCTAAATAATTACATTAAAACCATAGTCCACTGTCTCTGTGTGCCATGTATGAACTGTGATACTGAATTTCTTTGTCTTTTACTGTTGAAAACAATACAAAAGCAGAGTTTAATTAGTCCTAGTATCCCAATTAATATAATACAATTATTTTACTGAAACCTGTGATCTTTTGTCAAGTCTTCACTGAAAACTAAAGTGAGACAACTGAGCTTTGTGAGGCAATTAGCAAGTTATCAGAACAGCAATGTGAGAATTAGTTGCTACTTTTCTCATCCAGCTTCTTTTTGCTATTTTTTGCTGTGTGAAGAACTTGTGAATGGAAAAGCAAGTGAGCTGAACTGCTTTTGTTCTTCCCAAGCCTGGGGACAGGGCGGGGGGTGGGGGGGGAGGGGGGGAACCAAAACAAATTACATCAAGTCCCTTTAGGATTAATTACTAGCATTGCCAAGAACAACATTTCTGTATCAGTTTAAAAGTAGAGTAAATGAGAGATGAATTGGGTTTACAGGTGAAATTCTTCCCTAAGTGATTCAAACCATGAGGGGAGGATGGCTATTAACTTTAAGATGCTGGAATTTTTTCTGTGGTCTGTGAGGTCTTTCAAGAGTATCAATTCATACTAAAATTAAGAAACAGAAATACAGGTTCTCTTGATACAAAGTTTTTCTAGTTCATTTCTATATCAACTTATATTGGTATCTTTGATTCACAGATATTTTAGTTTTTCATAATATGAAAAACGTGGATTCATAAAGTTTCCAATTGGGAGTTCCAAGAGCATCTAAAAAATAGTTAATGTTTCTAAACTTGTACAGATGAAATGAAACAAACAAGCAAAAAAAAACCCAAAAAACCCTCAAAAAATGAACAAGATCACTCTACAAGAGCTTAGGAGGATTTTCAGTAGAATAATGAGAAAAATGAAGAATCACAGAATGTAACACATTATGATAATAGTGCTTAGAACTCACATGTGAAAGAATTCACTACATGAGATGATATGCACATGAGATGATATGATATGAGAGTGGAAGGTGTTCTTCTAAAAATTCTTCTAAATCTTCTAGAAAACTTCCTTGGATTTTATTTTTTTCCCTAGACACTACCAGGGTGCCAGTGGTCTTTCCTTGTGTATCCTTAGTCCACAATTGCAAGGTTTTTATTCCATTTTGCACAATGGGTCAGTGTAGCAACATGGGCAAATTCAGCAGTATGATGCTAATTAAAGGTGAGAGTGTGCACCAACAGAGTTTCTACTACACTTCCATTAATAGCTGTTCCTCAGGCTTCTTCAGAGAGGATTTTTTGCTTGAGGAGTACAGATAAGAAAGTAATCACTGATCAATGGGTTGCTTTCCAAAATTTAGGAGGTGTTATGTCTGTATGAAATGATATATTGTTTTATATTATCCTACTCCAACTGATACCACTGCTTGACATAAAAAAAATTACAGTATGGGGACTGTCCACAGAGAGGCCATAACTGAAAAGAATATCTTGAGAGCAGAACTTTCCTACTCCCTGATGGCTACAAAAGCAGTGTTTTCTCTGTTCTTCTGGTCCTTCTTTTATTTTACAATAGAAAATCCGGTAACATAGCAGGGGGTCATTCACAGCTGAGTTAATTAACATGCTGCCAGTGCTGATGAAAGAAGTCTGATAAAAAGCACACACTGCCATGGAAGAAGCACTGCAGGAGTTCCTTTTAGCTCATGGCAATTCAATAATTTAAAAAAAAAAAAAAAGAATAAAGGAATTTGAATGTAGGATTTAGCAGAAAATCAAATATCTCAATTAATATTAATTAATAATTTAAAGAATAGTCTATAGACTGTTGGAGCATTGCCTAGTTGAGTTTTGTAACATCTGTATTTGCTGAGCCTTCTTTGTTATATTTTAAATTTCAAATGAAACTATCTGGAAATTGAAACACATATAGACACAACCCATCAAAATATGTTTATACTTGGAAAAATGGTTTTGTTAGACTTCCACAATGCAAAGACTTTATGTCTTCTAAATAAAATATCTGCCAATCTAAAAGTTTGAGGTTTATTTTAAGTAGAAACTGTTTGTTTTTCTCCCAACAGAGGTCTTGACTTAGCAACAAAATAATCTCTTTCTTTTTTTTTTTCATCATCCCCCAAAATGTAGGTTCTGTAGGCGAAGCATGGTCTTCTGGGAGCAACCAGACAACTTTATTGCCTGCTGTTTACACACTGCATGAGGCTGGAAATGTGGCTCTACCATGGGAGTATCCTCCAGCTCACTAATCCTAGAAATGCTTACTCGGAGTGCTTCTCTGAAAAAGACAGCAATAAAAGATACATTTTTCTCGCTCAAGGACACTGAGAACAGAAGGGACCAGCATTCCCTTTTGAAGGGACCATCTGGCCCTATACTCTGCCTCTATGAGCTGCAGAATTTTTCCAGAAGCTGGATTAAAATATGTTTCTCAGAGAACTATCTAATCAGTTTTTAAAGACTCCAAACAGTAGCAAGTCCATGGACTGCTTCTGGTGAGTTGTTCAAATAGTTAATTAGCTTCACCAATGCATTTTACTGCATCTTATTTCAAGGCTGAATAAGTCTAACTTTAGTTCCCATGCAGTGCATCTTCTTATGCCTTCTTCTGCAAGATTTGGACACCTTTTCCTACCAAATATAATTTCTATGATTAAGTCTATATGTAGCACGTTCAAGTAACTTCTTTTTCTCTATAATAAACTAGTAGATTGGATTCCATAAGCATCCCACTTCAGGGATTAGTTTAGGTAAAGCTGAGTAATTTTTTGAGTCCTTTGTATTCTTTTCATTAAATACATAACTTCCATGAAATGTAGATTTCAAACTGGATGAAGAAATTCTCAGATTCATACAAATGCTGCATACAGATGTTATCTGGCTCCTCTCCTGATAGTCTTTTAGAAATTCAGTGACAACATTCAGTGAACTTTATACTGAGCTCCCACACTGACCCGGTTCCCTCTGTTAACATTTTTTCTGAAGTTGTTGCTTTCCAGGAAAAAAATCTTGCATTCTGCTTCTGAAGCCTGCCACGCTTCCCCCATGTAACAGCTAACAGTTTCAACCCTACACTGAAATACATTTTGCTCAGTTATGACCTTGTACCTGGGACCTGGAACACCATGTAAAAGCGCCCTCTTCTCATTGTTTAACGCTTCCATTGAGCTGTAAGACATGCTATCAAAGATATTACTTGGTCATCCAGATACACACATCATCATTACTGATTAAAACACTGCGTAGCATCAGATCCAAAAGAATTCTCAGTGCTCCCAAATCTCATGGACTCTAGCATTGTTTTTTTTCACCCTCATCTGCATTTTCTACCTCTAAATACCAACTAAAGTATATGACCAACTGATTATATACACTGCATGCCTTCTCAGAATGTGGTATTATATAGTATCATGTCAAAAACTTTGATTTATTTGAAGAGTGTAATTGCTTTTATCAACTTGTTTTATCACCCGATCAAAGCACATCACAATATTTTTGTGCTCTCATTATAATTTCTAAAAACCCATGGCAATTGTATTTTTGCACTAATTTCTTTTGGCTCTTTGAAAGTGCTGTGAAAAAAAAATACTTAATGAAAAAAGAGAAACAGTGCAAGTTTCAATATGATGTTAAGGGTTCTAGATTAAATAAGGTTGTTATTATCCTGATATTGTTATGAAGAATGTAACAAAACAAGAACAATGAAATTGCTCTCCTGTCTCCAGGATGAAACACATGTGGACTCTTAAAGATATAAAGATCAGTGATGTAATTATCCCAGCAAACAGCGACATATTTGATGGAGCACCGAATCCTCTTTCTGTAGTGATTGTACTCATATAAATATATATGAACTGTATTTCATATAAATACAGTTTATAAGCTGCACTTTTAAAAAAAATCTTTGTTTCAACCTCTGCAAATGACTGTGAGAATCTTCATTATCTTTTGCTGTGTGGTCTGCATTTTGTCTTTCATGTGACATTGGCTTACCAGTCTTCATTTTTATCCCCACCCACTGACCTTCTTTTTTCTGGGATAGAGTTCATTGTCTTCATAGTAGCTGGTATTTCAGATTTGTGCTGGAAAGAGTGTTGATAACAAAGGGAAGTTTTAGTTACTGCACAGCAGGGCTTGCACAGTAAAGGCCTTTTCTGCCTCTTATCTCCTCAGTGAGGTGGTTGGGGATATACAAGAAGTTGGGGGAACACAGCCAGAACATCTGAGCCCAACTGACTCCAGGAATGTTCCATACCATAAACCATATGACATAATGCCCAGCATTAAAAGCAGGGGGAAGAAAGAGGAAGTTGGGACATTTGAAGTGATGAACTTTATTTTCGCTGTTAATGAAACCCTGTTTTCCTGTTGATAGCTGAACATGTGCCTGCCTGTGGGAAGTGGTGAGTGAATTCCTGGTTTTGCTTTGCTTGTGAGCACAAATTTTATTTTACCTATTAAATTTTCTTTATCTCAGCCCATGAGTCTTTTTACTTTTACTCTTCCAGTTCTCCCTCCCATCCAGCTGTGGGAGAATGAGTAAGCAGCTGTGTGGGCCTGAGCTGCCCACCAGAGTTAAACCATGACATTCATGCAGCTCTAGCTTTAGCTCTGGCTTTCTGGATAAAACAAAATACCTCAAAATGGATTTTAGAAAGTTTTTTATTTTGTTGACATTATTTTTGGCTCTTTTAAAGTTCCAGTTGCTATTGCTGTGTTCTTGAGAGGCATGTACAGCTTCTCCTCTTGTGTCTGGAAGTACTGACAAGATGATGAATACAAGCAGCTGAAAACTTTTATACTTCATTTATTCTCAGGGTCTTTGTGGTCCTTGCTTTGAAAACTGTACATAACTTTTGCTCTATGCTACCATTGGGTTGAAGATCTCTTTTTGTGCAGTTGCCATTTTTATTCTATGTTTAGACAAGTATGTTTATCTCCAACCCTTTCTTGGTATACACATCAAAACAGTAGCAGTGCAAATTCAATGAAGGCATTTTGGAATTGTATACAGTATATTTCTAAAGGCACTATCCTCCAAAGCAGCTCTGTGAATTTAGGCATGCTGATAAAACTTTATAAATGCAAGCACTATGGCAAACACTTATTTTCTGTATGGGCATATTTTTTTTCTAATGGCAGCAATTACTATGACTAAAGTTATTGCTTGTTATCCTTTCTGAGGAAGATGCATAAGTCTTCTTTTTCCCACTATTTTGTATGAATCTTTATCTCTTCCTAACTATTTGAAGGTGACAGGTGATGTAGAAAGCATGCTGAAACAGCTAAGGCAATTTCTATCTGTCTCCAAGACTTTTCACACAGTGACAGTGCACCAGCCGAAATCAGCAGAAGTTTCATAAGGCTTTCTATTATTTAGAACACATAGATATGCACATGGTATGTACAGCTTTAGATTCTAAAAGTCAGCCTGCAACTTACGGGTGACCTGCTGGCACACCCTGTCTGATCCTGAATCAGTCATAGACTCAGGATCTCTTCTTTGTCTCCTGGCTCTGTTTTAGCAGAGATATAAGTTGTGTTCATGATCTCCCAAAGCACTGACAGTGCTGTGCCTGCATCCATACACCAGACTG
The DNA here is from genome assembly GCF_036417665.1 of Passer domesticus. Classification (NCBI taxonomy): domain Eukaryota; kingdom Metazoa; phylum Chordata; class Aves; order Passeriformes; family Passeridae; genus Passer; species Passer domesticus. Next base: position 78,327,788 of record NC_087475.1, read on the forward strand.
ACACTGAAACCTGAGAGTCTGTTAGTATGCTCTGCCACTGCTTTTTTGCTGCAGCTTTATTCCCTACTAGCATTTTTAAACTACACCTACCTGCTGGTGTGCCAGATGTGAGGAGGTACTTTCTTTATCTTTTCCCATACCATGGGCCAAGTTACAATTTTGGCATCAAATACACTTTCTCTCTTATCATGTCAGTTAATTTCTCTTTATTTGACAATTTGTTAGTGAGTAGGTTGTTTTTTTTTACACAGCATGAGAAGAATTGGCACCAAGAAGTGGGGAAGATTTTAAAGCATTTCAACTGCAATCTACCTTTTTATTCAATCAGAGTTCAATGAATTAACAAGCAATGACTTCACTTCTCATTTTCTTTCTTGTTTTTTTTTTTTTTAATCAATGCTGCAGGGACAGTATGTGAGAGTAATGATTTCAGCACAGGAGATGAACTGTGAGCTCTCATGACTTTGGAAGTTAAGCTAACAGACTGCTGGATCTTACAGTTTAGAGAATTTGAATAACAGTGACCATGTGTCCTCTTATAGCTGATGTTTCTGTAATAAAAATATAAAAATAACTATTTTTAAAATTAGCAAATAAATTTTGGAAAAATAGGAAGTGTCATATGATTAAATAGTCACATTTTTGGTAAAATTACCAAAAATATGGAATTATTTAAACATTTAAAAGCTAAGAATAAGAAACTTTAATCATTCTGTGGTGAAAAGCATGATAATGCCAAAAGTATAGCCCAGCCTTTGGTAAAATATTTTAAAATAAATTTTCCAGTTTGACTTGTCAGAAAATCTGTATCCAAGCACTGTAATTGTTATTCTGTGAGTTTTATGACAGGATAAAAAACAATGTGATAATTAACAAAAAGCAAAAATAATAATTTAAAATAATAATTTAAAAACTCCATGGTAACACTGAGGTGGATAGACAAGAAATCAAGGCTGGTTTGATTAAACTATTTGCTCAAGTTGCAATGGGCTTGTGAAACCAATGCAGCGATCCTGGTCTCCCCACTCTGCTCTCTCTCCTTGCCTCTCCAGTCCCTGGAGCTGTGAAGACTGAGCTTGTTTTAGTGTTTCCCCTTCTTCTTCACACCATATTCCTGTCTCTCTACCAGTCATCAGGTAGCCTCTAATTCAGTATATGCTGCTCTTCTCTAAAGACTTCTACTTTCCACACAGTCCCATCCCCTTCCTTTCCCTAACTGTATTTTATTAAATGGAAAGGAAGCACCATAGTTCAAGTTTGTGATTTCCAGTCACATAAAATGTCTGTAGATGCAAATTTTGAAAAGATTCAGGAAGCACACTCAAAGAAATAAAGCATGAAATATTGTAGTGGTGAATTAGTAAAGAATGCACAATTAACTTAGAGACTGTGCAAAATTGCTTCTTATGGAGAATTAAAACAACACAACAAAATGCAAATATCACATCTCATTTGAAAAATAAAACATAATGGACAGTGTGGTATGTCCTATGTGAATGCAACTTATAAAATAGAACATTTAATACATAAATATTGCCATTTATGAGGAGAGTATAATGAGAGAAAATCACCTTTTTTAGTTAAAAAGGTTGGTAATATAGTACACTTTTTGGTGTACAGTATAGCACATATTATAGAATGAGCTTCATTTATACCTGTAAATTTTTACAGATTTTAGGAAATAGCTTGCATGTTCTACAGGATACTGGATACAGGATAAAAGAATGTTCATCATAGTGTAATATTTCTATGCTATAGTACCTCTTTGAATCTTTGTGCTGATGCAATGTTTTATTTGTATTCACAAAGTCTAATATGAACACAATAAAATTTCTGCTGTTTATGATGTCAATATAGGATTAAAGTAAAATATTACTCATCTACAGGACTTAGTTATATAACTGGGGGAGAAATACCTTGATTGATTTATTACTGAAATAACTGAACAATTACAAAAATGGTCAGAGAAATGAAGATAGTAACTGGAAATGTTGCGTTGAAAAATCATAATGATAAACTAAGTAATATGAAAAATAGATTTGGTCATCAAGATTTGAATGTATTTCTATACTCAGTTTGAATATCTGGGAGCAATCTCTCACCAGCTTCAGGAAGGAACTGGAGGCTTGGGTGGAGAGAGAATAAGCTGACATGAAGAGGATTGGCAGTAGCCATGTCTTAGACGGCTCTTAGACAGCAACTTGCCACGTTTAAAGAAAAAAAAATCATAATAATGAACAACTGCATCTAGTGAAAATTGAGACAATAGAAAAAAAAATAGAGAGAAAGATAGATTTCTTCTTATTTGAAGGAGTTAGGAAATTATTATTCAAAAGTTATAACATTTACTTCTGTCTAATAAAAAGCCAAGCTGACAGTACATAGAAATACTGGGTTTTCTTCCTCAGGAATTCCTCAGTGAGAAGGATGTGTTTTAAGTCTACATTTCAGGTCATTATACCTGTTATTTTTCATATAGATGTGAGCTCTGGGATCTTATTACTGAAAGTAAGATAGATAGATAAATACTTCTGAAAATAAAATACTGTGACAGATTATAGGGCCAGGAAAAGGAAAACAAAATCTAATAAGGAATTGTGAGAAGTCTACAAACATCCAAATAAAATAAACAATGTGGTATGTCAGCAATATCAGTAGGTGGAACACATGATTATAGTGAAAAGGGTAGACTAATTATTTGTCTTTTGACAGAAAAAAGAAGAAAAAACCAAAGAAGGATAACAAAGAAACCATAAAAATTCTCAGTGTGAGATTTTAACACGAGAAATAATAACCCTGACAGAACAGGTGGAATAAAACTGTGAGAGTAGCTAAGATTTTAAGCATGCATGGGAGTAATAATTGCAGCACTTCATGAGGCAGATGTTGTACAGGGTGAATTGTTTTATTTTTTTACTCATTTACCATAAGCAGAGAATGCACATATTCAGATATTTAATGAATCACAAGAATTTTCTGCAGGCTTCAACAAAGGTGAATCACCTGCTCCAGGTGATTTACTTGTGCAACTAGCTATTATTTGTTCTGGATAATAGATCCATCATTCTTGTATTCACTAAATTGAGGCAAAATAGAAGCTTCTCAGTACTATGTACTTCTTGTTTTCCATGCTCTGCTCTCTGGAATTTCGGTTGTACATTGGACTTCTCTAGTGGTGTTAAGAAGAATCCATCAAACTGGTTTGCCATTTCTCATTTTCTTCTGCAAAATTCCAAGGAAGGCTTGTTGGCATTTTACTGATTTCTCTGCAATGCCAATTTGGTGCTCAGTTTTCTATATCTGTGCTGCTGCCTGTTTTTCCCTTCTTGGGACAGCCTGAACTATTCAAGTAATTTGTTTTAGTAATTTTTCATTACATTAAATGAAGTATGAAAAATCTTAGACTCTGAATCATTTTGCTGCCCTGCCTTTCCCTCCTCTTTCCCTTTTTTTTTTGTTTGACATCATTAGTATAATAAATTCATTCCTATAATTATTCCATAATAATCTCATAATAAAAAAGTATAATCAGTTGTCAGTTTTCCTCCTAAGATAGTTCTTATTTGATTTTGCATTTTACCTGCTTAGAATTTTCCTTTTTTTTTGTCCTAGAGAATGCCAGAGTTTCTTTTGTTATCTTCAAATGTAGTGTTTATATATTTAAGTTATGTAACTATACATGTATTAACTCAATTTAATAAACTTTTCATACATGAGTCTTTATCTTCTTAACTTTGATTTCATCACCTTTTCTTGCAATTTGGATTATGGCTTTATTTCTAAATCAGTAAATTGGAAGTGTTATGGATTCCTAAAAATGAGGACAGAAGACTGAAGACAATGTTATTATTCATTGATAACTATACTTAAACACTGACATGCTACTGGGAAAATTCTGAAAATTATATAGAACTTGGAGGAAGGTAGTAACTTATTTATGAAGCATAGTCAGGGGTTCAGGTTACTTTGATTACATCTCGCCTTACACTACAGATCTTTTCTTAAAAGTTTATTGTAAAAATTCTGAAGACAATATATAATTTCTCATACAATCGCACATGAAATTCTGTGTTTGTTAAAGATGCATTCATATTTAATGGGTATCTTTTTTGAATACACATTATAAATCTGTAAAACGAACAGCTGACATTATATAAGCTTTAAGAGTTACTCTGGTTATTTCTTTTTTCACTGTATATAGATTTCTGTATATGAAGAAACCCTTTCAGGCCTTTAATATGCTACTGATCTGTCAGTAAAGCAGCATACACCTGGTTTGCCTTGTCTTTCATAGAAATAATGTAGCCACTTCTGATTTTTTTTTTTTTTTTTTGTAACTGATTATAGAAAGAATGTTTTGTGTGATACATATATTGGTTTTGTGGGTGACTTTGCAGCTATTGACCATTGATAGACACCAAGAAATCTATCTGCTCAATGAAGACCTTTGCTTTTTTCATTCATCCATTATCATGAGCTTGTATGTTATATTGCTGAAATGTCTCATAGCAAAAAATGGGAACAAAACATACCATATGTTTATTATTTTTGAAGTAAAAGAAGGCAATGCTGTCAATTTATACAATATGATACTCATTAGGCCTGGAAGTCTGTATTTTTCTGGCCAAACTTACTACCTTTAAAGGTTTTCTTACCTAATTGGCAAGATTAGGTCACAAGTTATGTGACTTCTTCTTATTGAACTTTGAAAACTCACTATAACTACAGCAGCACTGGGAATAAAACCTGTCATTCAATTCTAGGGACCTGTAATCTTCTGCTTGCAACCTGCCATCTGCTCCCGTGCCCAATGTCAGTCTAACAAAGCTTTCTCTCCAATGGAGAGGGTGGGGGCCACTCCAGTTGGTATTTTCTGCATTCATGTCACTGCCAGGCAGAGGGACAGCACTAAGTCCTTGTATCATTGAGGTCTGCATTTCCATTAGTATCACTTAATTGAACCAAAAACCACCAAAAAACCAGAGGATGATATAGCCAATAAGTTTAGCTGCCACCTAATCACAAGTATCTTAATTATTTAGTTTTCAATAATTTTCTATTTGATTCTTCAATTTGACTGCAATACTCTATAAACATTTTTGTTTAGCATTGTGTTGTGCCACATAAGAATTTCTTGATTTGCCTTTGAGTTAGCTGAAATAGACAGCTACCTGAGACATGGCAACTCTGGTCTGTGGTTCCTTAAATCACAGTAACAATGTTAACATTCAGAGGCATTCAGAGAATAACAATTGAAACTCTGAGCAGAGCTGCTTAGGAAAAGGTGCAGCTCTACAGAATGCTGCCTTTGACATATTTTAACAAAGTAAACCTAACTCTGAGTTTTGTTGTATATTTTAGCATTTATTAATAGTAAGAAATCAGGATAATTAAATATTTTTCAAGAAAGAATATGGCACAAGTATTAAAGAAAGTTGAAACCAAAGGTGAATGGGAGATAGGGGGCATTTAATGATATTGTAGCATTTTTTAGACTTTTCTAAACTCAATTCCAGTACATTTTCAAGTGCTCTTTTTTTTGCAAGGAGTTTGGGAAGAAAGTATATTTCCTTAATCTTAAAGTTTACTGTACCAGTGTCAGGAAAGATTTGTTCCTCAAACCCACAAATTTAGAAGTTAAGGTTGGCTTATGCTTATCCAAAGAACTGATTGTTCTTATCAGGTTCATCTTTTCAGTAAACCCCTTTGCAGTTTGCCTAAATTAAAACAACTTATGACAGAAAATGTTTCCTAAAAATTCCCTCTATGTTAGTAGAAAAATACCTAAATTTATATCATCTGTAAAATGTATCATGTCATTATTTGCCTCATTTTCCATAACATTTACTGAAAATTCTATAATATCTGTTAAATGTCCTAAGTTGCAGAGCCTAGGGTATCCTTCCAGAAGCCTTCATCTGCTGTGAAAATTGGACATAAACTTCTATTCTTTATTTCTTATATTTTTAACCACTCACTGACCTACAAAATACCTTCCTTAAGTCATTCATGGCTTTTTTAGGAGCATCTGGTGAAGGTCTGAGTGAATATCTTGTTAAAACTTCAGAAAAATCCAAGTTTAGTCTTTTGGCTCTCTACATGCTCATGATCTCTTTCAAAAGCTGAAAATATTGCTTCCATCCAGAAGACTATCCAACCTATCAATTTCATGTCAGAAGTGTTTGCTGTTCTTGTCTATGCTTTGATGGGAGTATTAGTAATGGGAGTATTCAGTATATGAGCCAAAACAAATAAATTAAGTCATGAGCTAGAATGGCATTTAAAAGTTCACTACCTGCTTCTGATAGCCTGTTCTATCAGATTTGCTGTGCCTTGTTTATCTATTGTTTCATCTCTGCATTTTTTTAAAGGTCTTAGTATTTGAAAGACTGTGAGGCAGTGAGACCTCTGCGTAGAGAGATGTGGCATGAAACTACTAGAGTGCAAGAAGCATGTGAAGAAATTGACCTGTGAGTAGAGAATCAATATACAACAGGGGTGTAGCACGAGACAAAGTGGAAGTGAATAGAGGCAATTTGTCAAATTGACTTTCTCCCAAACACACTTTGCCCTTTATGGATAAACATGATCATCTGATACAAGTACCAGGTAAGCATTATCGCAAAGAGTGGGTGAGTTAATCTGATTTCTCCATTAGATACTCAAAATATGGTTTAAGGAGATCCTTGGGCATAAACCTGTGCAGCATGAAAGAAGGAAAGACATTATTTGATTAACCTAAGGAGCAGCAAAGCATCAGAGTTCAGGAATAGTAACACATTACTGAAGTATCTACAGTGGGAGAGAAAAGAGATGGAATGAAAATTATGGGAGTGTTTGAAAAAACTAGGAAAGTAGATTCTTCCTGGAAAGTGATTGTGAAGATTTAAACTTGATGGGGAAAACTGGAGGCTTGTATGTTTTGTCAGCATTACACGTCTTGGAGAAGAGGACAAAAGAATGGCAGAGAATAGAACCAAACTTCAGAAAAAATGAAAGGAACATGTATATACGTTCTCAAAATAAATTTTGAGACCACCACAGAAAATTTAGAAAAGGTTTAAATGCTCCTGATTTCTAAGTTTACAAGTTAGATCATTATCCAAGCACCCTTTAACTAGTTTCTGAAAAATAAGCACCTTCCAGATTGAACAGATCTCAAGAAGAAGTAGTTGCTATAGAAGCTGTCCTGAAGTTCTATGTAAAATTGTCTGATGTGTTTTCTCTGATTTAAGCCTTAACTCAGACACTGTAGCCTAGGAGGTTACAACCTACAAAGGAAACCAAAGCCAAATGGAATAGTTTCCCTGAAGCTGCATGTTTTCCACTCCTCTCATGACAGAAAAGGCTGTGACTTCATAAAATAAAATGAAATTAAATGAAACAAAGTAAATAATAATTAAAAAAGAGAAAATTGCTAATATGCAGAAACAGGCAATTTCAGTAGATTATTAGTTTATTAGTCTCATTTGTTAGCTATCGTGTTACTCCTCTCATGACCTCACCTTTTTAATTGAGTAGCTTTTTGCTGGCAGCAGAACAGATAGTGGATTCTATTACTTCTTTACATTTTAAAAGAATATGTAATTTTTTTAAATCTGCACTTTCCGATGTGTGAATAAAATTGAGGATAGGTTTTCTAATTATGCAACATTTGTCCCTCATCTCTCATTTGAATCTTTATGGTGACTCTTCAGGTTCATTAACTGCAGAGTTAACCTACTAACTGGGAAATATTAAGAGAAACTAGTAAACCCACCATTCTTTCATGCTGTATCCTTCAGCGTACATTTCAATATGTTCATTGTTGTAACATTGCCGAGAAGACATTTTCTAAGACAGCAATGCTATTTCTTGATCAGGAATTTTTTGTTTAGTTCTTTATTTCCCCTAGAAATAAAGATTTATTCCATCTCAGTTTTGGAGTATTAGCAACAGCAAAATAAGAGAGTTAATCCATTAATGCATGTGCTTTATACTAATCAGAGAAACCTTGGCTTTTGACTGCGTTCTAAATTTGAAGGTGAGAAGTCTAAATGTACTTCACATACAAAACACTTAATTGGTAAGGAACAAGAAAATAATTTTCTATCAACTGAGACATCACGCAATATTAACGCAAACAGCAAACAATGAAGTAAATGATGCCAAGACTTTGCTTGGGATGATGAAATAAAAGATGTCACAGATATATAAAATGTGGGAAAATCACAAAACAAGTACTTTATAATACAGTAACTACTATGTAATCCCGCTGAAATAACATCAGAATTAACACCATATTGATAATATGGTGTTCCAAGAGAGAGAGAAAGAAAGGAGAAAAAAGAGAAGGAAGGAGAAGGAAGGAAATAGGGATGGAAGGAAGGAGGGGGTAAAGAAAGAAGCTTAATTCCAGAATTACCCAGAACTGAATAGTTTCCCAAGATGTTAAAATCTTTTGCCACTATTTTTTTAAGAGACTTTTTTTTTTTTAATCTCTAGCTTTGTGCGAGGAGAACCTGCCAGAAGGACATATTCCATTTAAATGCATACAGCAGCTACATATTGCCTAACACAAAGGTATGGTAGCTGGGATTTAATAAGCTTCATGGGGTCACTATCCCAAAGACTTTGGCTGGCCTTTCTTGTGGAAAGAACACTTAACTTCCATAAGTTTTTATACTTATTTCTCAGCCATCTTCTCATCCCCCATCAACACTGAAACATAACTCAACTTGACGGTTTTACTTATCCTCATTAGAATCCTTTTTTTTTTTTCTCTCTCTTACGATTTTAAACCTTTTCATGTTTATGTTTTATACCTTGAATCCAGAGCTACTAACAATACTTGTCTCAGGATGTCTTTGTCTCTCTGTAATTTTACATTGTATATCTTTCCACAGACTTTATTTATCGCATCACTTTGTTTCATGGGTTGGACACTGTCAGCAAATGAGGCAAAACAATGGGGTTATATCAGAACTGTCCCTTAGATCCTGGAAAACCATGGATCCAAATTCTGAGGTGACTGATGGGAAGGTAGGTTTTGAGGGAAAGAGGATATAAAATTCATGGAGTATTTTTAACTGTTTCAAACAGCCATCATCTTTACTAAAACTACATTAATTTAAATCAACTGAGTATCCAGTCCACTGATCTGACTTAGAAGATATAATTCAACAATGTGTAACAGTTCATCTCCAATAATTTGACACCAGTGTGACAATATCTCCATAAGAAGTTAGCTCAGATAATAAGAAATCTTTATTCTGTTTCTTTTCAGGAAATTTAAAGGAAAAAAAATCAATAAAAAATTCAAACCAAACTAAAGGTTATTTCATAATGAAGAGCAATTTACCAATACTGGCAACACAGAAGTATACACCTGATCTGCTTTCCAGTGGTCATGAAACTAAGGAAGACTAAGCCTTCTGTGCTCAATGCTCGGCAGTACCTCAGTTTGGTCTGCTCTGCCTGTTAGAGTAGAATGCTTTTACTGAGTCTGTTGTGGCTCTGTGACACAAACAAGATGAACTACTAAGGTGTTTAGAAAATGCAGCTTCTTATATTCTGAATTGATATTTGAATTTCACACGTCCAGAGATAGAAATTAAAGACTCAGTTTTGAGAGTGATTTTTATGGTGCTCATAGATTTCAATGTAACTGTCTGCATCTGTAATGTAAGCACAGCAATTTTCTGGATTGGGACATAACTGGTTCTTAAATCATAATGCACTCAAACTCAAAGAAATGTTGAGAGCTAATAGTGTCTCTATCTTGTTGCAAATTCTGCCTATGGTAGATGTTGATATACTATAGAACATATAATAATTGTCTTCTCCAGATGGGAAGTACCATGAAAAATAGTTTTATTTGAATTCATCAGTAATACATCTGTTTCCAGACACATTTGTTTCAAAGACTTTAATGTTCACATCATTAATGTCAATCCTTCTGAAATGCCTAAATGAAAATAAAAACACTTGTCAAAATTTTAACTATAAAAATTATCATATACAATCGTATATTGAAGTTTGGTGGCTTTTCAGCAAAGCAGATGGAATTAGGATTTTAGAAGAAACTCTGACATAAATAATTGTGTGACATTCAGTGGCTTTCTGGAGGGAAATTCTCAGATATTAGAAAAAAATTGAGAGAAAACAATTTTTTTTTCATCTCTAAAATGAAATAATCATGTTTTGCCAATCCTAGAAAACTTATTGGTATCCTCTGTAAGTAAAAACACCTACTACTCTGGATGGTGGTTTTCAAAATTGCAGAAACACTGACATTAAAGTTCTCTTAAACTTCTCTTATTCTTTGGAAATATATATATTTTTTATGATATTTCTTCAAACCTTTTCACCTGTCAATATTGTTGGGTTTTCTTTTTCCAAAAATTCCAAAATTTCTGGAATAAGAAATTTGTGGAAAAAATGAAAATGACAGAGACACCACAAGTTCTAGTCTCTCCTCATGTGCAGATGAGTGTTGCAGAAATTACGATTAATTCAGATGTTTAATAGAGTTATTCTGAGGTGAGTCATGAAATCTTTCATGCAAGACCTAATCAGGGGGAAAAAAAGAAAAAAAGGATGTAAAGAATAATATTGTTCTCAAAACTGATTTTGTCCTTTTGAGTCAGACATTAAAATTGTTACCTTGTGCTTCTGGAAATCAGAAAAAAGGGAAATAAATGGTTTCATGCAAGGCCAGTATATTTCTGGATTTTCTAAGCAGCTACAAAAAGCACTAGATACTTTCAGACCCATACAAATTAGTAAATAATTACAAGTACTATACTCAGCATGTAAGTCATGCTTTGATGTAAAGCCATAATCTGGAAAAAATCTATCATAGTGCTGAACAATGGACCATATGCCATCATTAATAACTTCCAGATTGCTATGAGTAGAGGAAAAAACCCTGATTTGTTTTCATAGGACTCTGAGTCAGCAGGACTGCTTTGAGGCAGAAGTTTCGAAACCTTCTCTTCATTCGCAAAAAACAGAAAGTGTTTTAGATACATCCACCTCAAAACAATACTGAACCAGATTTTATTTGAGTGTAAACCAAAAATACTTGAAAATAAGTAACTTTTGTTCACTATATCACTGAAGGCAAATTCTTGCCTGTGGTCTTTTCTTGCAATTGACCCAGATTGCCTGGTATCAGAAATATCTTCTCAGTTACCTCTGGTCCTCAGGGAGTACTGTCTGCTCCCTACTGGTCTGGTTCTTGCTCTCTCATTTTCAGGTCATCTGTAGGTCTCCCTTCATGAAATTCAGGCTCTTGCCTGTATTCTTTGCAATTCTTTTCATCTGTGTCTGTAATGTCCTGTAGACTGTAGGAAATACACTTTCCAATGTGATCTGGTGTTCACAATGTGAACTGTGGAATACTTCCCCTCTAAGAGTTTCAATTGATCTAGTTATTTCTTTAAAAAAGTAAAGATTAACTCTCCTGAATAAATAATACAAATATTCTCACTAACAAAAAAAAGTTAACAAAGGCTTTGCAATATTTTTTTTCATCTGTGCCTACGTGCAGACTGAAAGCATTTGTTCTCCATGTACCATGCCACATTATTTTTGTTTCTGAAATCTCTGGACAGAATGGCTACAGGAATGACAAGGTAACTGCAGGGATTCCTTTGTATAGTAACATATGCAAACAGCTTTTTTTATCAAGACACAAGTATACCTCCGTTACAACGACTTCAACAGATTATTTTGTTTCCAAATATAAAATTAAATATTTGTTTGCAATTATTTTCTTCATGGATTTCTGTAAGATGTTTTGTTTCTTAGACTTTCACTCCCAATGTTTAATGGAAAGACATAAGATAACTGTTTGCAGTCTCATGTGTCTGACATTCACTGTAGATGGTTCTTGAGTAGTCAAGAGTTTTTTTCCTTGTCTCTGACAGACTCCAAGCAAGACAAGCCTGGTTTGGTGACCTTATGATCAGTGATGCAGGTACAAGGATGAAACTCTGGATTTCTCTGTGGATATGATAGAGGAGCTTGATTAAATGGTTAAAAGTCTCAGAGATTTGTTGTAGGAAATTTTCAGCAGACAAAGAAACCTCCTTTTATTAGTGGTAGCAGAAGGCAATACATTTAACAGCTAATTATAGTGCTCATGTTCTTCCTGTTGTGGCTCCACTTCAGGACAGTGTTGATATTTGATAGAGATAAAAGGAAAGCAACATTTTTAACTGCCTTGCCTAGTTTTACTCAAATATATCTATCAGTGTATGGCATTTGCAGCAGTTCACATTTATTATTTGGACCTGTACATTGGATTTCATTGTTTTGAATTTCTAGGTTCCAAGAGGCCAAACAATGTTCATAATAAAAATAGCAATCTGAAGAGTTTTATTAGGAAAGGGGGGGGGGGGAAGAGGGAATTATGCCAGGTTATGAAGAATAAATCCAATCCCCAATGATAATTCTTTAATTTTTATTTTTTAGGTAAATCTGTGTCTGACAGAGGAGTATTCTTTAACTTCACCATTTCAAAGATGGTGCTGCAGAATTTTACTTAAAGGCATGAAACTGAACACTATAGGGAGTGAACAAATCAAAGTAAAAATATGGTTCACTATATTTTAGGCCAGATCAGCTGTGGTTTTCATCACTGTCAGAAAAGGGTTAGTATGCCTGCATTTTTTCATCAGAAATGCAGGCAGTTCGCTTAAACCTTTTGTTCAGTTTCAAAGAGATTTCATGATTGTGAATGCTCTCTTCAGTAGTTTTTCCTTTCTTCTCTCTTTATTTTTTTTTCTTTCACTATGTAGATTTGAGGTGCATACTATCCATTCCCATTTCTAATCTGCTGTGGAACATTTACTTCATAGAAGCTCATCAGTTTTTGATGCAGTTGTGGCTGTACAAAGATTTGTCCTTCTCCACTCACACTCCATTTGCTGTAGAGAATAAAGTGAGGACAGTTAGCAATGTGGGCCTTGATATGATTTACTTCTGCAATTGTGTCTTCTTTCTCAAACTACAGATTTTATTATGTGTTTAACTTGAATTATTTTTTCTTATTCCCTTTAAAAAATATAAATATATGTGTCTTACCAGCCTCACTTTTAATCTTGAACAGAAAGAAATAATTCTGGTTTAAAAATATTAATAGGACCTGAAAAATATTTAGAGGCATTTAATGTTATCTTACTGATATAATCATGGAGGTGAAAAGGACAAAGTGCTGTAAACAGCAAAAAAACTGTCAAGTTTTTATTTATCTTCCATGTTACTGTTATTTGCAATATTGTCATTGCTGATAGTTGCTACTTTGGGGCATTTCAGATTGTAGGAGTAGATGATCTAAAAATAAATTTTCTCAAGCCAAATCTAAATCTCCAAGGAGCTTCTTCTGGACAACAGTTTTGCTCTTGGACTAATTTACCCTTTCCACTCTTCTCCATTGCTACTTTTTAAAATGCTTCTCTTGTTTCCTTCACCAGACTTGTTTCCCTTTATCAGATTTCTCTGAAGAGAATATATTCATTCTTTTGAATCCTATTTCACAGAATCACAGAGTCATTATGTTACAATGGACCTCTTGAGGTTTTTTATACCAGGGTCACCCACGTCGGGTTAGCCAGGACCATTCAAGTTTTAAATATTTCATTATTAAATATTTCACAGTCTTCCTGGGCAACCTGTGTTCAATCACCCTCATATGAAAAAGCAAGTGTTCAGATAGGATTTTTTTTTTAATGTCTCCTGCTACCTATTCTCCTGTGAGTGAATACTGCTGAGTCTGTCTTCTAGACTGTCCCCATTAGATTCTTTAACACATGGATAAGCCATCTCTTAAGCCATCTCTTCTCAACGCTGAACATTTCCAATTCTCTTATGTCTCTTATCTGTTGTTACATGAAAGTTTTCCAAGCCCTTAGTAAGCACATGCCAGACTTGCTCCGATAGATCCGTATCTGTCTTGTGCTGGACAGTCCATCAATGGACACAGCTCTTCAGACATGTCTCACCAGGGCTCAGCAGAGAGGGAGCATCCCTTCACTTGAACTGATGACAATTCTCTCTAAGCAGCCCAGAGATCTGTTGGCTTTCTTTGCCACAAAACACATTGTTGGCAGCTCCTCTGCTTGCTGTCCACCTCATCTCTCTTTGTCAGCCTCTTTTCCAACAGTGAAAGCCCAGCCTGTTCAGTTTCTTGGAGTTCTCACTAAAAAGGTCCTTTAAAGGTCCCTTTAAACCAGTCTATGTCTGTTTATTTTTTTCCCCACAGGCTGGAACTGGCATTTTCCTTCACTAAACTTCATGAGATAACTCTCTGGTCACTTTTGCAGCTCCACTCACCTAGTCTATAGGTAAGGGCTCTTGGTTTTGCTCCATCTACAAACATGCCTAGGGTGCTCTCCTGTCAGAACCCAGGACCCCGCTCTGGGTGCCCTGGATGACACGTGCCCCTGACAGGAGGCTGGGTGGTCCTGGCAGGAAGCCAAAGACACTTGGGATTTTGATCCTAACCCATGGAGAAAATTACGAATCTTGTATGAAGAATCACAAGTCATAGAAGTTTAAGTGGAGTAATAATGAATTAATCACCGGATGAAAAGTGGAGTTTTGGGGATTTTTACTATAGGGGTCTAGGAGGCAAGATGGAGGGACATGGACGTTGTCCTATTCTTCTTCCTTCTTTTTTCTAGCCTCCATCTACTTGGTGATGATGGCAAATTTAGATTGTCTAGAGTAGAAGTAGACAGTGTAACATAGGCAATAGGTATTGGAAAATAATAATAAGTAAAGTACATATAACTCATAGTATAAAATGTAGACACCAGCCCAGGGGCAGGTAGTGTGCCCTTAACAGACCTCCAGAGCAGACCTCTGTGGGTCTGAGAAAAAATATTTTAGATAATAGATAATAAACAACCTTGTGAACCAGAGCTGAAGAATCCTGACTCACTCTTCTACCATCGAGCAGGGAAAAAGGGACTCTCAGGTCATCCTGACAGCAGGAAACCTGAGACTCTCCATTCCATTTTACAGGACATCAAGGAAGATGTTAAACAGTATCAGCTGCAGCATTAACCTCTGGGGTACACTACTAGTGACCAGTCTTCATCTGGACTTCGTGCCACTGATACAGCATTTTGTGTTGTGTTGTGATACAGATTTTGGTTGTCTGTCTCAATTTTCTGGTGTTCTTTATAGCTTTCCAATAACTATTTCCTTATTGATAATACGGATATTGATAATATGGTCTGTAAAGCCTATTTGACTATACAGCATTTGATCTTTCTCCTAGAATGCATGGTAACTTCTACTACAATGGTTTCAATGGAAGAATAGCAAGGTAATATTTTCCCTGATGTTAGCAAAATGCCATGAAAATTCCCCATAAAATGATTTATTTCTTTAGGATGTCAAGAAAGATAAGGACAAGTTAGAAAAAATCAAGAGCTTTGCAAGAATGTTAAGAAGTTTAAAAGATACAATAATGTTGAAAAATAAAGGGCATTTGTTTTAGGCAGAAGACAGTGAAGAAAGATATAGTTGCATTCAAAACCACGGAAAACATGAAAGGAGTTATTTATCATTCCATTATTTTTGGTGTGAGTACAATGTGAAATCATATACTAAAAAACCAAAAAAATTAGTACTGGACTCCAAGGAAAGATTTCTAATCGTTATAACAGGGAACAACCAGCACAGTGATTGTAACCTTAAGTATTTAAGGCTTCATAACAGGATAGGAAAATATTCTAGGGGAATGGCCCAGATATTAGGGGCAGAGACACTCTCCTGAAGACTGATTTGACTTTAATTCCTATGCTTATGACTGTTTCCATTCCATTTGCTCATGGGTTATCACCACTTTTAATTTTTGAGAATCTAAGTGTCAAGGTTAGTCTTAGAAACTATAAAATGACTGAAAAGTTAGAGCAAAATCCAGCTCAGACATTTTTAGAGTAAATTAGAAATTATGACAAGCTTCTCTTAATATCTCCAGCATCAACCTTTTTAGCCTAGTAGCTCAAAATTTGGAATAAACAGGTAGAAATGTGTGTCTATCTTCTAGTCAGAACAGGAAAAAATTACTAAAGAATATAGTTCAAAATTTACCTGAGATTCTACTTTTTTACTGCTGAGCATAATTCTGCCTGAGATAATCACCTCTTAACATTCTGAATGAAACGGGCTATACAGAGACCTCAGGTTTTAGTATGCAGTAAAAAAAGCAGAAATCAGATACATGTTGAAACAGCAGAGTAGAGACAGAATGTAGATAGTAGCAGTTAGGAACTTCAATTAAAGCTTTTAAAGTTACAAGATATGTTCTACTCATATTAAATAAGGCTTGAAGTGTATTCAAATAATCTTAGATTTTAGAGAAATCAATGTAAAAAATTAATTTTCTTGACAAATAAAAGCATAAGAAAAATTAGCATAATGCAAGCACTGCTAGAACTGCAAGATATTTACTAATAGCAAACAAATCTGTAAATGACATAAAGGATGTATTTGTTTATTTTTCATGCTACAGTTTTATTCCTGGAATGTTTTCTCGGAGAAACCATACTTTTGACATGGCAGTTCAGGGAATATGTTTCTGCTGTGGATGAGTTTGTTTCAGATGCCTTCCTTTACAGGACAAAAAAAAAGAAAAAAAAAAAAAAGAAAGAAAACAAAAAGGTTAAAAGTTGATTTCAAATAGATATTTAAAATAAATGATATGAAGCTAACAAAAGAGACAAACTTTTCTTTTTTTAATTATCAGTCTACTTGTAACCATCTTCCTCCTTTTTCACTGGGGATGTGTTTTTACCAGCTCTTGTTCTGTCCCTGACACCTGTTTTTCACATCAAGTCTAAACTGCAGTATTTGTCTATGCCTTCTTGAACCTGCATATCTTTGCTACATTTCTTTGAGCCCTGAGATACTTGGCATGTGCTTTTCTCACTCTTGTCTCCACACCTTCCCACCTCACAATTCAGTGCCATCAAGTATCTGCCTGCATTCAAAATATACGCTAATTTAAAGAAGACAGGCAAGTTACTGTAAATCAGTTACTGCTGCTTGGCTGAAGAGCTGCCATGATTTTACTTTTGTATGCCCCTATCTTTTGCAAATATCAGGTAATTCACTCAGCTATGCTCACAGTAGAAACTGTTGATCTGTGGTGAGTGACCTTGCATCTCCTGTAGGTTAAAAATGGATGCAGTGAGTTGCCATGATTTCAGTGATGGCTCTTGAAATTCTGTTAAGGCTTAATGGAAAAGTGTTTGTTTGTTTTGCATTCCAAAAATTTTCACTGTGACAAAAACGGATGAATATTTTGCCTTCATTTTGGTGGCATTAAAATTAAAAGAATAAAATGAGCTCAGCAATTGTGACCAGATTTCTAATGTTGAGTTCAGATCTATATGGCAACCCATGATGACATCCAAAATATTGCTCATGTTTGGGGTTACACTCTTAACATTTCATGCTAATCAAACATTTCCTTCTTCCAGGTCTTTCCCTAAAGTTTTTACTCTTTACAATCTGTTATAATCTTACAATCATGGTATGATAAATGCTAGCATTTTTAATTTGTTCTACATTCATTTACATCTTCTGGTTTCATTTATTGTCGTGAAAGCTTTTCCATTTTCCAAGACTGTAGAAGAACCTCCCTTATTGCAAGCTTTGAGTACCAGATGCTTTTCAGCCATAAGTGTCTGTAGAAACATATGCAGAAGACATACAGAGTAGGATGGAATTCAGAAACAGGTTTTTTTGTACATAATTTGGTAGTATATAGGTATTAGCTCAGAAAAATCTTTGCAAATAGGTCCACAGATTTTTTAACCTACTTTTTATGAGAAAGACTCGATTTCTAAGGAGAAAAAAATGAAAATTAGGTCTCTACTTGATGTCGACCACTGTGTAAGCTTTTTAATAATCTAAGTTGCTCCAAGAGTGCATGTATCCTGTAAGGTAGAAAACAAGTTTTTTTAAAAGCATTTCAAGATTGTTAATCTGAACAGCATTTCAAGCTGTCGCTGTAATAAGGAGCAATGTGGAAGTCAGTAAATTTGATAGCATATTCCGTTTTTACTTTAACTCTGTGTGCGCATGAAATGCAATTTACTAGCTTCTAATACTCCACATCTGTTACTCTTCCCCACAGCCTCATTATCTTTACTTTGAAATTTTACTCAGGGGATGACATGATAAATTTAGAAAGCTAATTCAATGAGCATTCTTAGGTTATTAACTCCATGACCTACTCAGGATTAGTTAACCTTTTCGTTTAACACTTTTCACTAAATGATGCCGTGCTAACTTTAACATCGTTGATTTAAATAAGTGGCCTGTATGCAGCGGATATGATTTTCCAATTGTCACAAGGCATAAAACATTACATTCATTCGTAACAGAGATAAAGTCTTTCCTTCAAGCAGGCTTCCTTACAAATGTGGATTCTGTTCATGTAAGGCCAAATTCTTCCAAGGTATCTATGTAAATTTTCCAGGGTGTTGGTGCCAGTTCTCCAGCTGAAAATTATGTTGAAATCTTTGGAAATCTTCAGGTTGAATTTTATTTGACTGAGATGTGTATCTCCTGGACATACATCTTGTATTTGGCTTGCATGATATTGATTTGAGCCTACAGCAGACAACCTCTTGTTGGCCATCAGTCTTTTGTGTTTATGACCATGCTATTCATTAACACCAGCAGCTGACAACAGAAGTAGCACTTTAGGAACTCCTTTTCTTTTACATAATGCCTTTATGAAGACTTTTGCCTAGACCAGTTTGCTTTCTTTCCATCTTATTTTTGCCCACAGTTTAAGCTGTCTTTCCTGCCTAACTCCTAGTTGCTGTTCACTGCTGTTTTCTTGCACTCTAGGCGTCTGGCTGAGGTAGTGCCAAAAGCTCAGGAGAGAGAGGTCTCTTGCTCTTGTTGAGGGTGATTTTGACTGTTGTAAAATATCATGGAGTTTGAAAAAGGAAAGAGAAATCTTGAGAGAGACAGCATGTGCAGCCCTGGCATAGAAACAGACCAGTCACTCTAAGAATGGATTATCATACAATCAATTCAGTGACAGAATTGTTAGGATGCAATCACAAAGAGCAAAAGCTTTCAGAGACCTCACTTTCCACAAAATTTTGCAGTTTTTTTTTTTTTTCATTTTTCTCTATTCTTGATTTTAGGAGCGACATAATCTTTACTGATATCCATGGTCATATTTATCTTCTATTAGATTTAACCATAGCTACAGCCTCATGGTTACAGCCTACAGCCTGCAATTACAATCCTGTAGAAATTGATTAAATGTTTCACTAACATATTATATGAAATCAATAAACAGTTTTGGAAGGAGATGTTGGTATCCAGTTCTATATTTCTGCTACTTTCTTCCCTTCTTCCTTCTTTTTTACACAGGCTTATCAAGTCAAGCTTATTCTTTTTATTTTGATCCTATGAACCTTTTAACACATCCTACAAAATATTACAGCTGGAGCAAGAGAAATGCATTTTTTCCTTAATTCTGAAGTGGGTATTACACATATGCACAGCTTTGAATTGTAGTTGGCTGCTTGGCAGATGGAAAGAAAGGTGAATTAAAGCCTTCGCAGAGAGATGAACAGAGGTCTCTCACATTTACCATAAAGGAACTACTGTTAAGTTAAAAACATAGGACTGTTTCTCTTCTCTAGCCATGTCTATGTCGTAAAAGAGAAGCATGATCCTTGTTTCCATTTCCTAAAGAAAGATTCAAGTATCTGATTGCACAGCTGTGTTGGACATGCAAATTCCAATCAAAGATATCAGGTGACTTTCCATAGTCTGAAGTGTGGTTTTGGACTCAGGAAAGCAAGGTCTAATACACATTTTTGTCATCAGCATTCTTTATTACTTGGATGATCTATGCCTTTGACTCATTGCACTGGCTCTCATAATTTTTTTTCCCCTAACAGCCCCCAGTCGCCTAATTCAGAATTCTACCCCAGGAGTTCAGGATCCTTTGAGTAAGGCATTGCAATACCCAAATCCTTCAGTGGATTCCTTCCGGTAGCAGAAAGCATTCAGGAGAGGCAGTCTAATAGAAACCAAAGACTGGAAGTCAGAAATCACTGGAATAGTGAGGGATACCATGACTTTTACTGATGGAATGTAATGAAAAAAAATAAGTAAATAAATAAATAAATAATAAAAAACCAAGGTCACTCATAAAGAGAAAATAAAAACAGAAATCCAAACTGAGAACTAATTTTTCTTTTGCACAACACTTATTACCTGTAGGCAAAAGGAAAAGGATACTCTGGGAGGTCAAAAAGACAAAATGCTAGATGTGATCTCTGTCTACAAAAATGAGGGGCTAATTATTACCACTGAAATATTTTATGGAAAAAAATTATATATATGTAGAATCAACCAAGGTATTCTTAAAACTTTCTTCCAATAAGATTTAGTTCACTTTTCTAAAATCTTGATTAACTCAGTGTATTCATTAGATAATGAAAGATAAAAACTTTAGGAGATCAGCATCTGAATTTTTTGTGTTCTGTCCAAATGTCAGATTTGTGGAGGGAGAAGTGAGGCTTTTGGAACTGTTGATAATAAGATGATTTTGAAATGTAAATTGTGTGCATCCTCAAGTTCCCTGAGGTAATTGCTCTCAAGGAGCAATTAATCGTGTCCTAAAATAAACTTCATCAAGTAAAATTCATCAGGGACTCATACACTGGGAGGTTTTTTGTGAGGTTTTTTTTTTTTTTTCTTTTTTTGGGTTTTTCTTGTGGTTTTGGGGGTGGTTTTTTGTTTGGTTTTTTTTTGGTTTTTTTGTTTCGTTTTGTTTTGTGGGGTTTTTTTGTTTATTTTTGGGTTTGTGGGTGTTTTTTTGTTTGTTTGATTTTTTTTTGTTTGTTTGGGGTTTTTTTTGGTTTTTTTTTTTTTTTTTTCCTGTTAACTATAAAGAAAATTCATGGTGACCAAGTGCAGACTTGTTCATTTGTCCATATCAATCCCATCATCAGTGTTTAGGAGTCTCAGTTACTACTATTTTAAGATTTCAAAGGAGATATTATTAATCAAATGGCATTAATAATTTCTTCAAAATCTGTAATAGTATTTAATGTCATTGCATAGACAATGACGCAGCCTAGAGGTGGATGAACACTTGCATCATTTGCATAATACAAAGGACAAAACTAAATCATAATTTCCACATGAAATTTAAGATTCCTGTCTTAACTGTATTTATTCAAGAAGTACACAATTTTCTTTCATAATCTGTGGATGCCACCATGTAAATATGTCACAAAAACACATAATAAAAGAACAGCTGGTGGGGGAAGGAACTTTAGGAGATCTAGCACCAGTTCGAGCATGTTCAAATACAACCATTTTGTGTTAGGTTCTGCATAACTCCAAGGACAAAGACTCCACAACCTTTCTGTGCAACATGTTCCAGTCTGTCTTGGTTTGACCCGGAAGTGAGTTTTTGGAAAAATTGTGGTCAAACCAATCAGTGGCCAGATTTGAAATTGGTGTCAGTGGTGGCCACTGAGGTTTGGATATGCCTCCGAGAACACACAGGGGTTAAAAGCAGAAGATTCCCAGAGAACTCCCTTTTTGGAATCCGGTGTTGGTGAGTGGAGTCTGACCTCTCCCCTGCCCAGCTGCGGCTGGGTGGGGGAGGGGAGGCCATGCAGCCTGTGGGGAGGGAGGCCGGAGCCCCAAAAGGTGCAGGGGTGGAGGAGACCGTGCAGGGGTGGAAGAGACCTGGGATGTCTGGGCAGCCCCCCCCAGAGAGAGTGATAGAGACTGTGCTGGCAGCACGGCCGGCTAGAAGTGGGGGATGCGGCCGGCCGGCTAGAAGTGGGGGATGCGGCCGGGAGAAGGTGCCCGGCAGCTGTGGGAGTCTTGGGCAGACAGAGGTGAAGATTTTAACCCCTTGGTAGAATAATGGAAACCCTACAAATACTGATCCTCCTGAATCAGAATGAGGAGAGAGATACGGGAGATGAAATGGGCAAGCGTGAGGAAAGCTGGAAGAGGTGAGAAGAATCCTAGGTGGGAAGAGATGATGGAGTGGCCTTGGGCTGGACTCTCTTGTATGGCCATGGACAGACCCATGTTTTTTTTTCCTGTGACCCAGAGACTGTATTTAGGGGGAGGCAACACCTTAGAGTCAAGAGTGAAGCAGCGGCGTGAACAGAGACGGCTGAAGGGGGTGTGGGATGCCCTCTGTCTCCATGGAGAGGAAGATCTCTGTTCACGAGGCCCCTCGGCCCCAGGGGGTGAAATCTGGGGGGGACTGGTGTCCCGAAGTTGAGAGACTGCTGCTTTTGGAACTGGGTGGAACATCTTTAAAAGGGGAACCCTAAAAGCAGTCCTGGCCCGTGTCCAGTGGTGAGAGGGGAAGAAGTCACGAGGGCCGATGTTCTCTGGGTGGGGCCATGAGTGACACAGAAGCACAAGAGGTTTCAATTGTGCTTCCGGGGGAAGCCTATGGTGCAAGGGAGGACTCCTCTCTCCCTGATGGATTTGAGGGTTGATCATTTGAGGGATGGTGAATCTATGGAGAAAAGGGAGGGGGGAGGAGGAATGTATTTGGAAGGTTTTAATTTCTTAGCTTTGTGTGTGTGTTCCTTTTCAGATATTGTAATTAGTAACATATTGTTTTGTTCCCTCCATCCCCAAGTGGAAGCCTGCTTTGTTCTGTTTCCGGGTCACATCTCACAGTAACCATTTTAGAAATACACCTGCCATGGGGGCCCTGGCACTGTGCCAAAGTCAAACCATGACACAGTCTTTGGACAACTTCCCCATAAAAGTGTTTCTCTTCCATCTAAGTGAAATTTCCTGCATTTCCTGGACCCACATTTTACCTCATAGAGCATGCTTTTTTTTTTTTTTTTCCTTTTCCAGCATCAAAATTACCTCAAATAATGCAAATATATTCTACATAAAAATATTTAATATCCTTGTCTTTATTGAACCAGGTTGCTCAGAACTGGACACAAAACTCTACTTGTGGCCTTACCAGGGCGAAGGGTGAGGTTTGATCATCTCTATCAAACTTTAGGTGATAGTCTGTTAGCGCAACCCCTTAGGGTTTTTTGGTGACAAAAAACATGTTCTTGGGTCATGTTCAACTTTGTGTCCACCCCAACCTTTTCTCCCGAGCTGCTTTCCAGCTGAGGGATCCCCAACGGAGTTTTATTTCTCCCTAATTGAAGGACTTTGTATTTTCTGTTGCTGAACGTCATGAGGCTCCTATCAGCCCATTTCTCCAGTCTTTTGAGCTCTCTCTGAATGGCATCATCACCATCAGTGTATGACCACTCCTCCCAGTTTGGTGTCATCTTCAAGTAGGTGTGTGAGTAGATAAATGCAGTACCTCATTTCTTTTAACTGTACCTTGGTATATCAGAAGCACAGTTATTCAAGTTTTCTGATAAAAAAGGATACTGCTTTTCTTGCGTGCATGATGAAAAAAAGTTTACAATTTTATAGAACCGACAATATTTTTTTAAATTATCCTTCATATTGTCATACATCTGTGTTCCATTTTCCTATTCTCTGTTAACTAGAGGTTTTTCATGGATACATTTTCTATACTTTTATATTGCCTGTGTTTTATAATTTTTTAATTAAATATTTACTTGAAACAAGTTATTCATTTCCATTGCAAGTGTGAGAGGTGAACTGCTACTTTCACTGTCTCTCTTGACCCAGATTTTTTAATAGAAGCCCTTTAGGTGACTGAAAAATTGATAAGTGTAAAAAACCCCAACAAATAATTTTTAAATATTTACCAACCATTCATGGTCTTCATCAGTTTTGTTGGTTTTGGTTTTCATGAACTGAGTTTTGTTCATGACTGTGTTTGGCTTAGGAAATAAATCTTTTTAATATATTATAGAACAGATCCTCAAAGGCTTTTGAATTCTTAACTCTGACTGAAATAATGGGAATTAGTTGCTTTGGATGCACAGTTGAATAAAAAAGCCTTGTGTCTATATCTTTTTGGTTAGAATATTCTGTTTGAATGTAGGAAATAAAAATTATCCATGAACATTTGCAATCATCTTGCGTTTAACTAAACCAATGAAATTTCTCATGGAAATGTCTTGTTTCTAATTTTTTTTTTCAAAACAACTGTTAAAAATATCTTCTTCATGTCTTTTTTTAAAAGTCTGCATCAGATATTTTTTTTTTAACCTTGTTAACAATTTTTGAATGCTCCCTGAAATTTCCTGTCTATCTCATGGTAAGGTGATGTGATTCTCTGTGAAGATGCAGTTTGTGGTTTAGGTTCAACATGCTTCATTACCATCTGATTTGCTCCTCTTTTGAGGCACAAAGAAAAGCCGTGCTACTCTGCTGAAAGCCCTTTGAAGACTTGTGTTGTGCACTTTCCTCCTGAGCTCACACAGCACAGAAAGCTTTTTACTCCTTCAGAAAAGGCACATGACATACCAGGTGAAACAGTCTTGTTTGTTGACTGTGAATAAGGGGAACATGCCTGTCCCTGTCACCTGGAGGACTGAGGACGTTCAAGGTCCTTCTCTATAGGTTTTTAAGCACTAAATCTTGCCAGACAAGTCTGATTGCTTTTTGATGTTATTACAAAGTTAGAAAATGATCTTACTCTCAACATTAATTAAAATCAAATGGAAAATTACTCTTTCATATTGACAGGATCTAACTGCAGGGCTGTAAAACACAGCAATGATGAATAACAATATTTCAAGTTTTGATGAGGAATGGTCCTTGTTTGATGAGGCTTATTTTAACATTTTCATTAATAAATTTACATGGAGCTTTGGCCTCTCTGAAGTGAAAGACAAAACTTACTCTCTTTGACAGTCTAGAATGTGTAATGAAATGGTATATTGATGAAAGCCCCAGCTGATAGTTAAGCTTCAAATGTTGAAGATAGAAAATACATTAAAAATCCCTGTTGCAAACAATAAAAACAGACATCTGAAAATAAAATTAACTTTAGTATGAAAATGTATTTCTCATTAGTGTGTGAATGAAAAAAAATCCCCAAAAATAAAATCCTCTATTTGGCTGGGAGGAGGGGAAAGAAAAGAAAAAGAGGAGACCCTGCAGAAAAGCCATAAAGCTGTCAGAAAGATGCTAGGGTATATTTAAAAATATGTTTGTTGTTTATATGGGAAACATCTGAAATCTTGTGTAACACAAACTGATAATAACATTATTTATTTAGTGGTTATCGAATAATTTCCACTTACATATAGATCAACACCTGCCATTGTTTGTGATGTAAAAATTGCTTTTATTTGTGTCCTTAAACTCCAATAGAATAGAAATAAAGCATACACTCTAGAAACCTGACAACCTTATTCAAGCTTCTAATAAATATATTAATTTGTATGATTAAGCAAATTACACAAAAGACGGTTAAGAGAAAGACTGAGAATAGTATTTTCCTATATCTGAATGGGTCATAAAAAATATGAATATAAGTGACTAGAAATGCTAAGACATAGTTTCCCTTCAGTTAATTTAGAAAATGAAATTCTATAAGAAAACCAAATATCAGTAGCCTGTGAAAAGCAGTGGCACCTGGGGGTAACCAGAGAAAGAATCTGGACTGTTAAACAAGAATTGTATTGATTTACCTAATCAATGTTCTTCACTAATTGATAACATTGTTAAACAGATTAAAGATTTGCTGAAAGACATTTGTCTGGTAAATATATTCATATTGGCTTGCCCTCACATCCCTCCACTATTCTGCCCTATGTAACTTCATGTCTTAATTAAAGCAAAACAAATAACAACAAAACAAAGAAACAAAACCACAAAAAAAAAAAAAAAAAAAACCAAAACAACAAAACCAAAGCCCATCAAAAGCATATTTTTCTGAAGAGATAAATTCTACAGACATCTTTCATCTGAAGAGTTATAATATCTAACAGACATGCAATGCTTCTTATCCACAGATATTTTTAAAGAAATAAAAGCATCAAAATAATTTAAAAAAAAACAAGCTAGGAAGCTTAAAAACTCTCCTAGAGATGTTCCATGAGCAAGCAGAGTACTTGCAATGGCAAAGTAGAATACTTTTCAATTTCCCTTTGTATGAATGTAGTGTATTTTGGAGTGAATATCCAAAATCAAGGCAAGAGCACATATTGGTTTGACAAATAAACCTGGCTGAAAATCAGCTTGTGGGAAAATGGAGATCTGTCAGGCTTCTCAAATAATCTAGCTTCTGAGTTAAAACCCAAACCCTGATCCCTTGGTCTTCAACACTGCATAAATGTTAATTTGTTACTGAGCTCTCTTTTGGACTACTATCAATCAGTTCCCCATGACGCAAAATCCATCTGTTCTTAAGGAGTGAGTTTTCCATAGAAATTGTTTTCAATTAAGAGAGTGGATGAAGGCTGCAATCAATTTGGTTTTTTTCTACTTTGCAGTATTCTCCAACATTACCTGGTGAGCACTGATCCTTCACAATTAGTGCAACTTCAGGTTCCTTGCCTTGGGGCAAGCAATAGACATCCTGACTTTCATTCTGTAAAGGCCTGTCCCCTTGGGACTAAACAGAGATTTCTCATTATATCTGAGACACACTCAGGCTAAAAAGAAATAGTAGGGGCACTGCATGTGACACAGATCTGGGGCCAAGTGCTGTATGGCTGAGGCTCATCTGCCGCAATGGTACCTGCGTCTATGGAGTGTTTGATGTGCAACTGCTTGTGTTCACTGAGGACCAAAGACTGCTGGGTGTCATAGATGCATTTAGCAACATAGATATGTACTTCGTTCCTTGGAAAGTTTCCTTGGAAAGAAAGATCTAAATTAAACTGAACCCTAAGATGTTTGAATTTCAAGCAAACTACAGGTAACAGTGATAACAGTAATTGTGCCTACAGTAGTAGTGCAGTCATAAAAACACCAAAGCTGGCAGCAAGATGTGTCTGTGGCAAATGGCCAGACATGGCAGCTCATCTCACGGTGGATTCTGGGCAAGTTTTTTGAAGCCAAGATTTTCAAACACATGCATAGGACCCAGAGGACTGATAGCACTCATGCATACAAGTTCACAAGGATCTAACAGCTAAGATCAAAGGCCTCTAAAGGTGTTAAGATATTAATAACCTGTGACACTTAGTAGTTGATCCAGCCCACAGGCTGATCCTGTAAATTTCTGATATGTGCCATACTCAGTATGTACTACTGAATCTTATTCTTCCTTCTACTTGTGTTAATATAGTACTGGTGAGTGAAATGACAATGTTGCTGGAATAGATCATAAGTACAGTCCAAAAGCAAGCATCTTTGGGATATTTTAATAATTGCAATAGTAATAATAAAATAAAGAAAAAAACCAGCTATTTCTATTGTTGTTATTATTATTTGCTATATTCCTAATAACCGGCTTGCAATGTTATCAACAAACAAAGGAATTTAAAAGGTTTGGCAGAACATTACACTTGTAAGGAATGTAAGGACACAACCTCCAAAAGTGTGTAAAGATACATATTAACATTTATTTGAAAAAGGCTTATGGGAGCACTGAATTATATTTTTTTATCTTGCTGTATTTCTGGACAAGAAATTTACTGAAAATAATAAAGAAACACAGCAGATGATAGGGTGAAGGAGTCTGATTCATATTTACTGGAAATACAGTTAAGAAAGAATCAGAGCTGGGACCACATCACAATGTTATGCTCCAAAATCTCAGATATTCTTTATATCACAAGGAAGAAAACCCTTGAAATTTGACCCTTACTAAATGCAGTGATATGAAGTTTTGAGGTGGGAATTGCCTCGTCTCTCTTTGTAAGAAGCAGACAGGAATACCTGACACACAAGTAGGGTTTGAAAAAGTGCTACTGATTCTTCCTTCCATTAAAACCATTGAAAAAGAGACTGGCCTGTCAATGGCAGCAAAGTAACTCATGAAGGCCTACATTTGGTTGTTGCTGGACAAACAGCATTTTGAAATAAAATGAAGTTGTATATGTTCACATCAAGATTTTGCTAAAAATGGAGGTCGATTATTTGCCCACTAGATAAACTGTCGTTTCATAGTTTCTCCTTTTGGTTCTCCAGCTCATGAGAAGGAGCAGGAGAACATTTTTACATCTTTCAGCATTTTGTAGCTCAGAATGGCAAACAGATTAATTACAACACATAATCCCCCATTATTTCCTTTTCCCACGAATCTGAAATTATTATCTTGAAATAACAACCCATCCCTGTATTCAGATTCAAAAGTAATCCTCTGTGTGGTGGATGTATCAAGCCATTTTGCTTGATGGGCATAAACCACAATGATGCACAGAATTGCTATAAAACTGTACTGGCCAATGCAATACTTGATGCATTTTCTTCACTTTGTCACCTCTTAAGGACTTTACTATTACTACAGTAAAGGCCTCATGCAGCATACTGATAAACGGCAACTCAAAGTTGTTGCCCAGATAGGAAGAACAATCACTCCACAGAGATGTTGTTCTGTGAATGTCGGCTATTATACAAGATTTTAAAAGCCAAATGGAGAAACATATAAAATTGGTGGACTTAACATTGGTTTAACTCTCCTCTTGATGAAGGAAATCATAAAGGCTTTGGAGGCAATGTTAATCCTCGGTAGGCAGAGAATTCCAGCCATGAATTTCCTCCTGTGCAATAAATGCAGGGGTTTTTTTCCCAAGTGGGTCCCTCGCGTTTACTCTGAGGTTTTCTCCCCTTAGATATTGCAAGATTTAATAAGAATATTTTCTACCACACAGCTGAGGTCTATTAGGTTTCTCTTAGAGGCTTTAGCCTGTGTGTGCCATAAGCATAAACTCAGAGGTAACCAACAGTAAAAAGAAGATAAAATTAATGTTATTCATCCTTTTTCCCTTCAGAAGGAAAGAAAACAGAACCCTGCTTTGTTCATGAAAGCCCAGCATTCACAGCTCAGCAGTTAGTCTTTGATTGGGAGCTGGTTTGCAGCAGAGGTGCCATGACACTGATTTTTATTTGGGGTAAAAATGAGGATAACAAGGCACTTAATAAGATTAAGTGATTTAGAGATACATCTGCTAAGCATAGTTTAAAAACATCAGGCTTTTTTTTTTCTTTTTTTTTCTTTTCTTTTCTTTTTTTTTTTTTTTTTTTCCCTCCTTTTCATCTCCTACACAGGTGCAGAGAAACAGACTTCTGGATTGTTGTTTTTACTCTAGCCAAACCCCATGTAATTATATCTATATCTACACTTAGATTTACAAAAAAAAAATTTTGCAACTAGTTGATTTGTCATTAAATCATAAAGTATATTAAAATAAGCACAGAGATAAACAATTAAATAGTGCACAATTATTTAATGATGATTAAGAATTACAGACACAGTCAAAAACCCTCACACAATCAAGCTGATTCTGAAGTAATTAGAATGAATAGACCCTAGTTGTCAACAGAATTGGTTCTAGCAACCTGGGACTAGTCCAGTTCCCCTCCTGTGTACATCCCCATTCACCCATTCTCAGCCCCCTTCTATGTCTTGATTCTCAAAGCACCTGTTGCTTTCTGCAATCTGCTGTTCATTTTCCTGGGTCAGAGAGAGCACGTGCCCTGGCTGGTTTAAAGGTTCACAGCAAGTAGTCTCTTAGATTGGGCAAGTGGCTGCTTGCTCTTGGAGCAGGTGAGGCGAGCAGTTATAACTGATTTTCTCCTTTTGTCGGATAGTGCTGATGGAAGAAATGACAATTTATTATTAATGGTATTCATGAAACCTGAAAAAATTTTGTCTCTGTAAGATCTCATCTGTTATTTTCAAGGCGCTTGAAAGCCAGTTGATGATTTCAGTGCTAGTAGAGGAGGATTGACAGATACAGGCAGTGTGATCATATAAACTTTTTGCTTTAGAAAAACATCCTAAAGTATACAAAGATAGATTATTTCTGGCTTGGTATGGCTTAGTGTTGCTCCCAGAATGATTTAACCTTAAAAATAATTCAACTCCAAGATTCCCATTGTAAGAACATGTTTAAGTTCTTTAGAGAATCTGATTTCTTCTCATAGAATGTCTTTCAAATAATTTATTTTCAGGTTTTTTGGTGTTTTTTTCAGTTGTATTCACAGATAATCTCAGAACATTGAAATAAGAATGTCCACTCCTGAAAAAAAAAGTTTTCTCTTTTGAATTGCCAATATGAATTAAAATATAGAAAAAAACCAGAAACATGGGGGGAAATTCTGTGAAATATGATTCAGAGAAACTATATTGTTTCAAGACAGATTTTTAGTCCTGAAACAACAGATGTTCCTTCTAATGTCTGGAATCTATACATTTCCCTGTGCCAGCAGACAACTTCATAGATTGTTAACTATTACAGGGCCTAAATCTGGGAAGAAACTTTGGTAATTGTTAAGAAAGCTTTGAGATTTATTAGGAAAAAAGTCTGGTGAGCACAGATCTGTTAGTCAGTTGATTTCCATTCTAAGAATACTCATCTAGTCTAATCTGGTGTGGAGTCACAAACTTTGGATTTTTAAGATAAGGTAATAAAGGGAAAGAATTTTCTATGACTACAAACTGAAATGAAATAGCATTCTACCTTCAAATTAATAGGAAATTGATCCCTCTGGATGCCAGCATGACCCTCTGGCGTAAAAGTCACTCCTCTCAGTTTGGTGCATTATGAAGTCTTGCTGAGAATACACACTTCCCCATTACCTAGATGATTAAAGATCTTGAACAGGACTAGGCTCAGTAGAGACCCCTGGGCTACACCACTAATTAGTGGCTTCCAACTACACTTTGCACTGCTGGCCACCACTCTCTGGGTCTGACCATGAAATCAGTTTTCAATCTACCTCAGTGTCTGCTCATGCAAGCCATATATAGCAGCTTATCTGTGGTGATCTCAGAGGAGACAGTGTCAAAGTCCTTCCTGAATTCCAGGCACACAATATCCACTGCTCTTCCCTCATCTACCAAGTCATTTGTTAAGGTGGTCAAGCATGACTTCATCTTGTTTAATCCATTTGGCCTATTTCTGTTTATTTTATTGTTCTTACTGGGCCTAGAAATTCTTTCTATGGATTAGCTGGTTCATCACCTTTCTGGAGATTGGCTTAAGGTTGACCAGTTTGTACTTGGGTCTCCTTCTGGAGACAGGAATTACAGCCACTTTCCTGTGGTCTTTGGTCACTTCTTCCAATGTCCATAAACAATCAAAAATTACTAAGTGTAGTGGTGCGTCATTTTTTTTGCTTTTGTATAAAGTTGTATGTATAAGTTGTATTATGTAATAAGGTTCCACTCAGGTCTCCTCCCTCTTTCTCTCTCTCTCCAGCAGCTCTTGCTCGCCCTGCCACTTACCCTATTCCCCTCCTATTCCCCTCCCAGTTAGTTGATTGTTACATTGTTCACCCCGCCCTGAGCCTCTGTCAGTTACAGGCAACCGCCTCCCTTCTTCCAGAAAGTTCCACCTAGGTTGGCCTGTGATTGGTTCAGGGGCCGGGGCTCCTCCCCAGTTGCCCCCTGTTTGGATCCCCGAAGTTGTCAGTTATGTTGTCCCTCCCATGTTCTTACTTACTATTGGTTGATTGTTTTCATATTTAACATGCTGTCAGCTCCGGGTTATTCGGAGTCCAGCAGACGTCCTCCAATAAACCGGACCCCTGTTACTACGTCTCTGGCCTCTCGCCTTTTTCCTCCGACGGGTTGCAGCTGTTTCACACCACCTGTTCCTGTGGTCCTCTGTCCGAAGGCGAAAGCCTTAGGCGCTCTCCTGCTGAGAAAGTTACTGCGGGAGAGTGCCCCCCTGCTGCCGGCGGTGCTGGCCGAGCTAGCGCGGACAACCAACGATTTTAGAGGAAGCCAGGCACCGCCGCTGCAACTAAGAGCGACCTCCCAGTGATTTCAACTAGCTCCTTCAGCCGTTGAGACTGCACTCCTCCTTAAAAATAAGACTGGATACCTACTGACAGCCAACATAGCAAAGACTCAACAGTCCTATCTCAGTTATCACTGGCAAATACTCTTTCTCATCTCTTAACTCTCTGAACCACAAGGCAAGGGACTACAGGAATGAAGTTCCTTCTAGGAGAAACTGAGATTCTGGGACACTGGGACTGCAAAAGGAATGCCTCTGGGCTGATGGTAAGGCACTAACATTGCTATCCCCACTTTCAAATCTGTGCCACCCAGAAAAAAATGGCTGAGATTGTTGGGACTGTTTATCCTGGAAAAAAGGCTTTGGGGAGACCTTGCTGCAGCCTTCCAGTACCTAAAACAGACTCAAAAAAAGATGGAGATCTTGCTGTCCATAGGAGTTTGGAATGCCATATATTTGGAAGTATTCAAGGTCAGCTTGGTTTTTGAGCAACCTGATACAGTGGAAAATTTCCTGCCCATGGGACTGAGCTGAACTAGATGTTTAAAATGTCTCTTCCAACACAAACCATTCTGTGATCCCATCAGCACCTCTGGGTTTATATATGTACATTTTTCATGCACTCCAGCTGGTCTGCCACATAAAAGGCAATAGTCCCTCCTCAATTTCTTTTTTTTCTTTTCTAAAAAGTCTTTATCCCATCATTGCAAGATCTGAGTAATGAGAACCATCCCGCCTCATCTTCATGACCCCAAGGCTGTTACATTGTAAATACATGGCATCTCTTAATCCATGTTTAACTTGGGTTAACAAGTTAATAAATTCTGTTTATTTCCCTGTGCATTTATGTACAGGCTCTTTAGAGAAGCACCCCAGTATGACAAGTTGCTGAGACAGTTTGGCAAATTTCTCCGTAGTGGTTCCTTGTAGACACTTCCTTGCTGGCCTGTTAAGTGCTGGAGGTGGCCTCATTTAAACATCTTTTGTTGATTTTGTCATCCCTTCCTGACATATTCCCCCATAGCCTTTGCTTATCTTAGTATAATAAAGAGTTTATTTTAAAGTACGAACAATCATTTGGAACAGTCTTTACAGGAAGGTGGTACAGTCCCCCTTATTTGGGACTTTCAGAAACCTTCTGAACAGTGACAGATAATTTAATCTAGACTTCCTTTTTCATAGAATAGAAGATATTTCACAATATTTATCCCTTGCAACATGAGCTGCTCTATGATTCCATGATCTTGTTTGTCACTCTTTCACAGAACTGCAGGTTGCTCTTCTCCTGCCACCCGGTATTCTTACAAAGCCCTCCTAATGAAATTGGACATGCCATTGGCAAAAATAGAGAGGTGGATTCTGCCTCACACATAGAAGCTGTCCTGCAAATAGGATCTCAAGACCCCTTCTGTCAATGTGCATTCTGCAGTTGTATGAGGGTAGTCCGGAGTCAGTGGTGAATTTTTAACAAGGTCAACCTGCCTCCAGGGATGTTCTGTGAATATCTTGATATACCAAATAAAGTATTTCTCATTGATGTTTGGAGGTTTCTAAGAGCTTAATTTGTTTTTTTTTTTTTTAATTTTTATTAGAAGATTTAGATAGGTTTATACTATACTAAAGAGAGAAGAATCAAAAGCAAAAATTTCAAAGCCTGTGTATTTTGCATTCGGAAAGGGTTGCTGGCACTTGATATGTCAAAATTTGGAGTAAATACATAAAATATGCAGATCCAAACATTAATTTCTCTTCTTACATGCCACATTTGGAAACTATCCCTGAGTTATACAACATTTCTTAAAATTAAAACCTTTCTAAATACATAAAGCAGCTTGCAGGGGACGAATATAATTTTTTATAAACTGCCTTCAAAAAAACACAACCATATGGATCTGGCGTTTTTACAATATCTTTTACTGAGCCAGCTCTCTTTAAAAAAGAATTAGAACAATAATAACAACAAGGAAGGTAGGCAGTTTTTAAATGTTTTGGCCCAAAAGCATTTAACATGGGTTTATCTAATGTATTATAAATGAGAAAAGCATTCAATTGCTCCCATTGCCTCAGAGTTCTGGTTACATTTTGCAAGTACATTTTTGACTTTTCTGTGATAAGTGCACACCTTCTAGGAAATTAAGAAAGAAAAATTTTTCAATACATCTGTTACTGTCATTTTTCAATTACTGTCAATAAGATGAAGTCTGTGTTGGTTACTGACAAAAACATAACACTTACTTTTAGAAGGTCTGCTTTCATTGCAAAAGCAGAGAACAAAACTGCTGATTATTCAACTGACAGTGTTTTTATGTAACTGAAAAGGTGCTCATTGAAAAATGTTAGATTGATTTAGAAACATGGAGCTGAATTACCAAGTAAAATTATGGATAATTAAGGGAGTATCTTGCGTTCAAGATGAAATGTAGTTTCTTTTAAATGCAATAGGGTCTTTGCTAGTGGTAAGAGTGAGGCAAAATGTCATCCTTATGTGTCCAACTACCACCAAAATTATTTAGACAAGAGCCCTGAGTACTTCTGTGATATGTCCATAGAAATCCACCACCTGAAGATTACTTTTTCACAACATACAGCCTAAAACATAAGCAGCAAAATTGTTGCATCACTTTACCTGTTTAATAAATCGTAAGGTAATGGAACAGTTTATATTGAGTGTCATCACACAGCACTTACAGGATGGCCAGGGTATCAGACCCAGCCAGCATGGGTTTAGGAGGGGTAGGTCATGTTTGACCACCTGGTCTCCTTTTATGACTTGCCTGGTGGATGCAGGAAAGGCTTTGGATGTTGTGTACCTGGACTTCAGCACAGCCTTTGACACTGTCTCCCACAGCACACTCCTGGAGGAGCTGGCAGCCCACGGCTTGGACAGGAGCACTCTTTGATGGGTTAGGAACTGGCTGGATGGCTGGGTCCAGAGAGTGCTGGTGAACAGTGCTGCATCCAGCTGGTGGCCAGTCACCAGTGGTGTCCCTCAGGGCTCTCTGCTGGGACCAGCTCTGTTTAATATCTTTATTGATGACATAGATGAGGGTATTGAGTCTTTCACTAGTAAATTTGCAGACAGCACTAAGCTGGGATCTGTTGGAATTGACTGTGTCGATCTCTTGGAAGGTAGGAAGGATCTGCAGACAGACCTGGATGGATGGGCAGAGTCCAATAGGATGAAGTTTAATAAGTCCAAGTGCCAAGTCCTGCATTTTGGCCACAATAGCCCCCTCCAGTGCTACAGCTGGGGACAGTGTGGCTGGACAGTGCCCAGGCAGAAAGGGACCTGGGGGTACTGGTGACAGCTGACTGAACATGAACCAGCAGTGTGCCCTGGTGGCCAAGAAGGCCAAGGGCATCCTGGCCTGGATCAGGAATAGTGTGTCCAGCAGGAGCAGGGAGGTCATCCTACCCCTGTACTCAGCACTGGTGAGGCAGCACTGGGCCCTCAGTTTGGGAAGGATTTGAGACACTTGAGCACATCCAGAGGAGGCAACGAGGCTGGTGAAGGGCTTGGAACACAAACCCTGTGAGCAATGGCTGAGGGAGCTGGGGGTGTTTAGCCTGGAGAAAAGAAAGCTCAGAGGTGACCTTATCACTCTCTATAGCTTCCTAAAAAAGGTGGCTGTAGCCAGGTGGGGGTTGGTCTCTTTCTCCAGGCAGCAACTGACAGAATGAGAGGACACAGTCTGAAGCTGCACCAAAGGAAATATAAGTTGGACATCAGGAAAAGATTTTGTGGAAAGAGTGATAAAATACTGGAATAGTCTGCCCAGGGAGGTGGTGCAGTCACCATCTCTGTATGTGTTTAAAAGAAGATTGGATGTGGCACTCAGTGCCATCTGAGGTGCTAGGGCATAGGTTGAACTCCATGATCTTGAAGGTCTCTTCCAACCTCCTGATTCTGTGTAAACAGGTACAATCTTAAGGATTTTTATCCTCTGCTTATCCTCTGCTTTTTTTTTTTCTCTTTTGTTTTCTCTCAACTTGTTTAATGTTTGTGATTGTATGCAGATTTGTAGATTTTTTGCTGAACTTGAAACGTAAATCTGCTTCCTTCCTCATGTGTCTTCTTCATTAGAAGAGTGTCATGTAGAGGACTGCAGTGTGCTTTGTGACCCAACACACAACTGCACCTCATTCTGAAAAAATGAGATTTAAGGAAACTGAGTTCATATCCTTGATACAGTTTTGGAGGGCTATCACCAAGATAAAGAAGAAATATACCTTCATGTTCGTTTTAGAGTCATAGGTTGTGCTCTGCAGAGCCTCTACTTAATATGTATCAGCTACTGTGGAAATAACATGGGTCTGCAGTAACTAATGTTTCCTATAGAGTTACGGATTGCATAAAAGCCGAGTTATGAATCTAGAATTTGTCTGAAAACAAACATTGTTTCTATTTCAGTCACAGAGAGAACTGAGTAATGATAAGCCCTAGTCTCATCAAAATTCATTTTCTGTCTCTCTTGCTGTGGAGCCTCCACTGCCATCTGGTATATTTTATTTTCTTCCTCTTCAGATGCATATTCTTAAGAGCCAGCTGCTCTACAGCCCTCAATCTCTCAATGTCTTTCTCCAAAACTTCCAGGCTTCATTTATGCCATCTAGTCTGTTCGCTGCTGAGGAGTCTTTAACTTATATGGTCTCACAGAACCCAATATCAGAGTTTGTAATCTTGGCTGAAATGATAGGTTCTTAAGCCTAGTATTATTCAAGCTAAACATGAACCAGGTGAGTGAGCAAAAAATCAAAATGCAGGTGTTTATAAAAGAGTTGTTTGGGCTTTATTCATCTCTTATTATTTCTGCATGAATACAGGAATGATCTTTGCAGCTTTTCCAAAAAGTCAT
Organism: Passer domesticus; assembly: GCF_036417665.1. NCBI lineage: Eukaryota > Metazoa > Chordata > Aves > Passeriformes > Passeridae > Passer > Passer domesticus. The sequence continues at coordinate 78,364,488 of NC_087475.1, forward strand.
TTTGGACCACAAATGTTCTACATTAACTATCAGTGGATGTTCAGTAATGGGTAGAACTGCTAAGAAGTAGGTTTTCATTTACAATATCAAATTAACTTCAAGTGATTTACCATGCAAATGAAAAATTTTAAGTAATTTGGCCTGTTGTCTTTGTCTCTTCTCTCCACACACATACATTTTACAGCAGTGGTAGTTGCAGAGGCACTTACAGGGTAGATACCAGATGTCATCTCTACACTGATGACACTATGTAATGGACTTGGCCCAGCACCTCAGAAAATTAGATCACCATTGCAAGCTGACTTTGGGGTATTTCACAAGTTCTTGATGAGTAATAAATTAGTGCTAAATTTTGAGGAAAAGTTATAAAATTCTCCTTTAATTCCAAATTAAGATCATTACTTCTAACTCTGCTTTTGGGTAATGCACATATTGATAATTTTTTTTTTTTTTTGAGCTATTAGATTTCTTTAAATAGACTGTTATTTCCCCATCTAAATTACATTTTACCTAGCTTGAAGTAGTGAATTTCAACATGCAAATTATATCTGAATGCATTATCACTCAAGAACAAGTGTCACCGTCCGTGTAATCACTAGAAACTGATTTCCTGAACAAAATCAAATAAAAAGCTTCAGATCTAGATATCAAATATCTATTCAGAGAGAAAGAGTATTCTTACTCTTTGAAACCTATTGTAGTTGTTTAAATATTTTTTAAGATAATGTCCACTGCACCCCAAGAATAGTTTTTCACAGTCTTAAAGATCTGTGCCGTGTCTGGACAATCTGTTCTCTCCTTTGGATGTGGGGAGTGATACACTTCAAAGGTTCCTCATCTGTGAACAGGACTGCAGGATTTCTGTTTTCTCTTGTTTCATTTTAAGTGCAGTACATGCAGAGATTTCTGATCTCTGCTTCAGAACTTCATATGTCAAGTTGGATGAAGACAAGTTTGTAATGACTGTTCCTTCTGTGTTAAAGCAGTTTTTAATTGCTTTTCTGGGCATGTTCATTAAAACTGGTTTTCTTGATACTGATATATTTCTGCATCTTATAGTATATGCTAAAGACTTTCATATGTTTAAGTCAAAAGTACTCTCAGTTCATGGGGTATTTCAATGAAGTAGTGGTAAAATTGCAGGAACTTTATGAATGCAGATAATTTTCTTTATTTTCACAGACAATTCTAACCTATACAACTTTGCAAAATAAAATTATTAATGTAAGTGCAGAACATTTTTCTTATTATAGTTGTTTGTTGGTAAACATTTTCTCTAGGTTCCTGATGATGTTGATTATTGCATTAACTAAACATATTTTAATTAAATTTGTGATGATAAATTTTTCTGTTGAAAATTGAATATGGTGGTTGCAATTGCACTACCAAGGCAGGGAATATTTCCGTACTTAATACAAAATTTCTTTTGATAATTTTAAAAATTATTTTTAAAAAATTATAATTTTATTACAATGACATAAGAAGTAATGGCTTTAATAATTATGGAAGTATCAAAAAGAAAGAAAGAAAGAAAGAAAGAAAGAAAGAAAGAAAGAAAGAAAAAGGAAGGAAGGAAGGAAGGAAGGAAGGAAGGAAGGAAGGAAGGAAGGAAGGAAGGAAGGAAGGAAGGAAGGAAGGAAGGAAGGAAGGAAGGAAGGAAGGAAGGAAGGAAGGAAGGAAGGAAGGAAGGAAGGAAGGAAGGAAGGAAGGAAGGAAGGAAGGAAGGAAGGAAGGAAGGAAGGAAGGAAGGAAGGAAGGAAGGAAGGAAAGGAAGGAAGAAAGGAAGGAAGAAAGGAAGAAAGGAAGGAAGGAAGAAAGGAAGAAAGAAAGAAAGAAAAAGAAAGGAGAAAAAGCAGCAGGCCAAAACATCTACTCTGAGCATAAGGGGATAGAGAGCTGGCAAGACAAAAATCCATGTGCTGGTATGAATACCAGTTCAGTGGGATTTACTGTCTCATTTATAACGCCAATTTTGTCTAGTCTCATCAAAACTACAAAATAAGAATGAAAACTAAAAGAAATTATGACCCAAATAAAACTGATAATTCCACATTTGTCTTTACAGGAAAAGAGTAATAATAAATAAATTGAAATAGTAATAAACTACAAAATTCTTTGTGGAATTACACCTTAGTCATGCTGCAGGGAATGTGGAAATACAGAATATATCTGCATTGTCAAGTAATGCATTAAGAACAAGAATCCCCTTTTGGCACAATCACAGTAGGTATGTACAGGGGAAGGTTGAGTGCATTGAGAATCGGACCTATATGTGGTAACTGTAGGAAGAAACCACAGCACTGAAAAAACCTAACAACAGAGGAAAGGCTTTTTGTAAGCTGAGATAGCAGAGTACTGAAATATGAAATAATGAAATATCAGTAGGTAGTGTTGATGTGTATTCAAGGAAAAGTAAAATTTTTCTTAAGAAGTCAAGCTTCTGAAATACAAAAGCCTTTAAAAACTGTTTTTAGACTCTCATGTCAGCCTGTGTCTTTTGCTGGTCAATGCCATTGAAACAATTATTACAGAAGCAATAGCATACACCTTTTTTTCTTTTTTTAAACTTATTTTCTTAGCTAAAATCACTCTGAAATTACTCTGTAGAAATTTATTGGAGGATGCTGAAATCTAAACCCTTGGGGTGTCTTTAGGCAATCAAAGAGCTCAGTACAAGAAAAGGTAACACTATCCCACAGTGGATCAAGCATTTTCTGGACTTGTCCTTTCCCTCAGTTTTAAAAGATACCCATAGGCTTAGTCCAAACCTCAGTCTTCTGCGAGTATTTAAAAGTTGTACACTACAGTTATCAAATCCTACTAATCAGGAAGGCATCCACTGCAGGTTTGCTGTTATGGAAAGTATATTAACTGTCTCATATGAATTAATTAACTTCTACATTTGGTTTACAGTTTTCTTATGGAGGAAAGGGAATTTTTCTTTATTCTTAAGAAAAGGTATTAAGGGGACTAATTATGAATGGTATTCTGCCTATCCTTCTGGTTGGCTGCCTAGAGAGTGCTGAGGAATAACAGGAGTATTTACAAGAGAGAATTTGAAACAATCCTCTAATGGCTATGACAAGATTATTTGGATGCAAGTTCCTGGTCAGAATAGATTTTCTGTCTATCACATGAGATACAAACCAGTTCTTTCAAGAATAATTCACAGCCTTCAGACTTTTAGAAATAGTTCACCAAGCATTGAATAAAAGCTTTTTAGAAGACTGACCAGCTTCGTACCAGCTCTAAAGCTTTTATCACTAATTAAATAGACACATTGAAGGTTACCATGAATGATTGGGTTATTACTTTCTTCCTCACCACACATCTCTTTCTTTGTTTTCTCTTTTTCTTTTTCCCCCCTCTTCTACAGGTAAGAACAATGCTTCAGTATGATAGGTAAATTGTTGGGCATATCAAATTTTCTTACCGTGACTTACTTTGCTACAGCAACTTACTTTATAACCTTTTGTTTCTGTTATTGCAGCCCTCACCTTCATCTGGCAACTGTCACTAAAATAATTTTCCTTTGTCAGAGCTCAGATCATATCATTCCATGGCCCTGTAGGTCCCTGCATTGCTGTCTTATCTTTTGAATCACAGCTATATGTTTTATCTCAACTGACAAGGCATTTTAGAAACAGCTTACATTTCCATTTTGGATAATAATTAGGTGCCTGATTCAAGTTTACTTTTCTCTGGGTCACCTTTCCCAGACATAGTTATTGTGAAGTTTTCATCTCATGATGAACTCAGCCCCCAATAGCTGGGAGATGGAGACACACTATGTTTATCTTCACTGCATGCTCTATCCTGTGCTTTATTACGTGAAGCAGATCAAATTCCAAGAGTTGAAGTAAACCAGGATACAGCTGTGTAATAACTGATTTTGCCAATTCCTTAACTAACAATACTAGTGAAAAGGAAATATTTGTGACAAGCAAAGCTTAATGCTTTTCTTATTGTGATGGTAACAAAAAAAGACACCTTTCTAGTGCAACTATTTTTTTTCAATTGAACAGTTGCAGCAGAGGTATAGCTTTTTTAATTTTTAATTGGGGGGGAAAGAATCACTATGTTGAAAAGAAGCCTTTTACTTTTTCAGTTTCTCATCCATTTTTATTTTTTCTGACTTAGCCCCTGCAACATGCAGCAGGAATTTTCAAGCAGTCACATTTTTCACTGAAACAGCTAAAACCAGATCCATAGTTAGTTTAAATCTGTATGACAGTTTTGCCTGAAGATCTGACTGTGCATGCAACTCTTCCCCTTAGTAATGATACTTAACACTGCTGTGCAGCCAGGAATATTGTTGCACCATTTCAGACTAGAGTGATTTAACCTGCACTGAAAATAGACTTGTGTTTTACCCATCCAAGCAAGCTCAGCAGTCTCAGGAAGACATAAGCACCGTGCTCAGTTGTTCATTTACCATCCCTCCCCCCACTACCTCAGTGCAGATTTCTCTCTTTACTGAACCAGTTTTTTGGGTGTCTTGTATTACCCCCCAGGATCTCATATCCTTTCATAATACTTTGTCTTGAAGAATGGCTAGATCTCCTTTGGCCATAAACCTGTATTTAACATTTGACAAAGCAACGGCCTAAACTAGAGGCTGCTGAATTCCTTCTCTGAGGCTGTTTGGAGTACATCTGTCAGGAACTTTTGCTATTTGCTTTTTCTAAAATGGGAAAAAGAAGATTCTTTTATTTTTTCATCTGAAAGATAGAAAACATTTGACAAAGTTCACCCATGCTACAAATAGATAAGCAAAGAATCATTAAAACAATCTCAGGATTAGATATTTTGGAAGCAATATCTAATCTAAGAAAATAAATTACAATGGAATCCAAGATGACACAGACAAATTGATTTTCATACAGTTATATCAGCGTGGGAATTTAGATAAGTGATAACATCAGAAGACAATTTACAACTTTAAAAAATACTTTTCTTGATAGTAACACACTTGAGGTTTAGGAGTCAAGTGAGGTGAATCTGGCAGATGTAAGAGGGTTTTCTGTTACTTTTTGGAGGTTTTTTTTTCTTTCACTTTTTACAATGTAGAACAATTCCAGAAGAAGTTTTAAAATAAAAATGAATTTGACAATCTTTTCCTATAGCATTTGAAATAATAGAGCAAACTATGGAAGAACAAGGAAATTCTACATTGTAACTTGGGGAAGATTATGGAGAAAAAAATTCCCACAAAGCAACTTTTAGTATTTTCAGAAAAGGGAATTGCTAACCCATTAACTTAAAATTTAACCAGTCCAAGGGTGTTTTTTTCTAGACCAAGAAATGATAATTAATCACAATTCTAGCTGCTGTCCCCCAATGCCTGCTGGAAATTATTGCCACCACTGATCTGTCAGGAGCTTAGTTCATAAGTATTCCCTGTAATGCGCTTCAGGCAAGAACAGTCAGACAAGCTGGAATCACCAAAATTCACTGTTTGGGGAAGCCTGTCTGATTTTTGCCTGAAGCAAATGAAAGAGACTTGCTGTTGCCCTGGAAATCATGAAGAACTGGAAGTAATAACTTCCACTGGCACATCTGTGTCAACTGGGAACACGTTTGTCCAGTGTTGGAATGGAGCTTGATTCTGCTTCTCTTGCTCTGACAAAGCAATCCCATATTATGCAAATATTTTAATGAATTGAGATAGCACTGTGTTTTTAAACATTTTGCTTGATAGCACAGTCACCCTTATATAACTGCTGTCTTGGGAACTATCCCAAGTGTCACTTAATCAGAAATCTGAATCAAAATTTTGACCCTTCAGTACTAGGGTCAAAATTGTTTGTCAAACATAAACAAAAAATGAAATCAGGGGAACTTTCTGATATTAAGGCGATAATAGGATTAAGAAAGTGCATACAAATCCTCATTCAACTGGATTTCCACTTTTACTGACAGTATATAGGTTAAATAGATTAGTCTGACCCACCACAGATATATACAGAAAGTCCTGTGTCCTTCAGTTTATGGCAGGACAAGAAATATTGTATATTACAGGCCTCTTCAGTGGAGTCAGCTAAGATTTCTGGAACTTTAAGGGATTCCTTTTTACTTTTGTTTTTGTTTTTGGGGTTTTTTGGTTTTTTTTTTTCTTTTTTTTTGTTTGTTTGGTTTTTTTTGTTTTGTTTGTTTGTTTTGTTTTGGGTTGTTTTTTTTTTTTAAGTAGAAAGACCTAGTCTATTTTTATTTAATATTATAATTAAACCAAATTAATTGCATGGGGCATGGACATGAGAGAGACAATGAAGCAGAAAATAATCAAGACCCTGACTAAACAGAACATTTTAAGATCATAGGATATTGTCTCTTGGAAGAGGTCTCAGGGGACTTGAGACAAGTCCAGTCTCCTGCTCACAGCAGGGTCACACAAGTGACCATATTACCAGGCAAAACCCCTGGTTGCTCAGGGTTTCATCTGGTCACTACTTTGAAACCTCCAAAGAGAGAAACTGCCCAGTGTCAGGGCCACTTCCTCCACTGCCCTACTGTCCTTCTGGGGCAAGAAAACACAGCCTTTTATCCAGTCTGGACCTCTCTTGTTTCAACTTGTGCCTGTTGCCTCTCTGGCTCCCTGCACAGCTGTGTAGAGTCCACTGCCTCCTCAGTGACATCCCCATTGGCATTGGGGTGCAGTTAGACACCCCTAAAGCCAGCTCTGCTCCAGGCTGGCTGAGCCTTGCTACTCCAGATGGATGTCCATGCTCAGCTTCACAACTTTTTGGACCTGAGAGCATGGAGCTGAGATATTTCACCTCACTCAGACTGTTGAGTCCAGCCTGATTTCCCCTAATATTAAACAGTGAAAAAACTTCTTAGGAGAAGTGGTGAACACTGTGTTATTGCAAATGTATTACAGGGAACCATCTGCTGTATCGGCAAGCTGATTTGACAAAAAAAGCAGCCATTACATAAAGCCACAATAATTTTGCTTCGGGCAGTAACCTGCATTTGTATTTGTGATTTTTATTTACAAATCTTTGATTTTAGAAGAGGAAGAACATTGACCTAACAGTAGAAAAATTTGTCATCATGAGTTGATATAAGTCAACAAAGCTCTCTTAAATCCCATATATATATGTGTGTGTATATATATATATATATATATGTATGTTAGAGAACATTTTAATGACATTTGTAATAATGTGATCTTTGATCAAACACCGAAAAGTGGAGGTTTTGAGGGAGGTTTGAGGGCAAGAAAATGTGCTACTATTTGATAGGTAGACAAGTGGATTGCATTTTTCTCTTGGTTTCTATTTTTAAATAATTGAAAGGGAAGTGAGAGCATTGCAATTGTTGATTTTTATGTACTCTATCTCTCAATGAATAGATCTAAAAATATATACACTAAGAAAAGAATACAAGTTCATTTACCACGCTCTCTAATTTCTTCATGTTCACTCTACCATGAAGACATTGAAAAGGATTCTTTCAATGCCTACTTTTAAAAGCAGGATGTGTTTTGGCATGTGAAATGCATTTCAGAAACACAGGAAACTAAAACTGAAATGGGTTAAATTGTACACTGAAATCCAATACTACTGACCTAATTAACAAGTTGAATTAAGAATCATCAAGTATTCATCAAGAAGATTTTCCTTTTCATTAATCTCTCCAATCACGTAATCCTCTGAGTGCCAACCAAGTTCCTTGGTCACATCAAATATTATGAGGATAATTAAACCAAAGCAAGAAATGAAATTCTTTTAAGTATTCACTCATTCCAAAGTGATAAAACCTAGTAGTACCAATGTTTCACTGTAACAGGGTTTCCAAATTTCCTAGTGAAACTTATTGCCACAAACTCAATGTGTCCAAAATTCAATTTCCTCCACTACTTGTCAGAGACATTAGAACCTCCCATCTGATAGACAGGGGTTTTGCCTAGGCAAAAAGGCTATTCATGTTCTCCAATAGCTAAAAAATGCCTTACCGCCAGATCAAGATGCAATTTCTTTGCTGTAATTTTTATAAATTACAATTATATTGGATATTTATATTCAGACTTATATGTGTGCACTCTGTCTTTCATTCTCATTTCCAACAATCATATGTGAATTTCCAGGTTCCACAGGTTGCATAAAAAAGCATTCTTTAGTCTCCTTCCAGAAACCAGAAATTATTTTTTAAAAAAAATTCATCTGTGCACTCAAGAGGCCTAATATACATATAAAATTTATTAAGCACATCAGGAGCTAATGAGAGAAAAACAAACCTTACAACGAGCCATTTCTTTCCTAATTTCTCAAAGTACCTAGGCATCATAAAAAACTTGCAGGGTTTCCTTCTTTATTGTGTCAGCTGTGCTTTCAAATATAAATCTTAGTGTCTCATCCATGTCCAATGAAAGACAGTAAGGTGTTCAAGTGTGTGCTTCCCCTCACACACACCCTCTCTTCCTTTCAAGTGTCTCTGTTGGGCATCATGATTTGTCCTAATATAAGAACACCAGGTCAGAATAAAAATATTAATTATGAAGGAAATGAATAATTAATACATTCCAGACATGGTGAGCAGTGATGATTGACGTTGACTTTGGTACACATTGGTCTGCAAAAAGGTCTTAAAGGCTGTTACAGAGTGGGCCAATGGAGCAAACTGGTCTCCTGAGGTTGTAGGCAGTATTCCTGTGTGGATCCACCCCTGGCAGGAATGCCTGCAGGGTATGTCCAGCCTGAGCACTGTGAACACATATTTTTGGACCGCAGAGTAAAAGCTGTAGGGTATGGTGACCTACAGAGACAAAATCTTAAAGTAATTTCATCATAGAATCATTAAGGTTGGAAAAGACGTCCAAGATCATCAGGTCTAACCTTCAAATGAACACCACTATATCAACTAAAACACAGGAATAGGTGCCACATCAAGTAGTTTCTTAAACGCCTTCAAGGGTGGTGACTCCATCACCTCCATGGGCAGCCTGTTCTGGTGCTTGACAACCCATTCAGTGAAGAAATTATTCCTAATACCCAATCTAGACATCCTCCAGCACAACTTGAAGCTGTTTCCACTTGTCACTTATGCCTTGGAGAAAAGACTGACACCCACCTGGCAACCACCTCCTTTCAGTCAGTTGTAGAGAGCGATAAAGTTCCCCCAAGTCTTCTTTTCTCCAGACTAAACTTTAGCTGTCGCAGCTGCTCCTCACAGCTTTGTGCTCTGGACCCCTCCCCAGCTCCATTGCCCTTCTCTGGACACTCTCCAGCACCTCAAAGTCTTTCTTCAAGAGAGAGACACAAAACTGAACACTGGATTTGAGATGCAGCCACAGGAAATAATCACTTCATTAGTGCTGGGTGGATCTTAGTGCATTTAAAGTGAATTTAGGATAGGGTTAGGGTTAGGACATGAACTAACTAGGATGTTCTGCTTAATATTGTATCTTTCAAGCTTGGAGCTTCTGTCTTGGCTCATCTAGTAATTTCTATGTGACACTTTCCTCTGAGCAACAACAGAGGACAAAAGCATTTATCAGTTTCTCTGGGATGACTGAAAATTTTTAACTTCTTTTGACTCATTCTTTAATCTCTCTATAATTATTGACTTTTTATTGGCTGCAATACAGATTCTTGTTTATGAATTTTTAAAATAGATACTTAATATTCCAGTAAAAAGAAATAAGTTGTATATGGGAATAATTGTATATGGGAACCTGTATGTGTGTAATTTAACAAGAATATGTATATGTGTATTTGTGTACCCATATAAAAGTATTTTGTAACAAGAGCTTTATTTTTCAGTCAAATCAGAAATATCAGTGCTCTGAGTTTCATTCACCTTTTACTTCTCCCCTGACCACAGATCAGAAGAATAAGAAATGGAGAAGATATATCAGTTCAAGTACTTCAGACCCTTGGGACCAATGCAGGATTGTTGCCTACACTATATCTTGTGCTACCTCTTCTCATTATAGATGTCTCAAGTGACAGAGTGTGAATATTTCCCTTGCAAATTTGTTAAATAAATTTAAATCTATCACTGGCAAGTAGTTTTCTTCAGATATAGTATTTTTCCTTTCTTTACTATCAGTTTTATTCCTGGTAATCACACATAGAACGCTCACAGATCGTTCTTACTACCTCTAAATAGTCACTTTCAAATAATGTACTTCATACTAAGCAGGGTGTGGTTTTTTTCACTTTTAAAATTTCCCATTTCTTCAATTTTTTTTCTATTTATTTCCTTTTAATATACCCTTAATTCCTATGAGTGTGAGCAAACAATTATACCATTTGAAGAAAGTGGAAAAAATACCCAGCTTAATGCAACTGTAGATTTAAATATTTTTTTCCAGTTTCTGTCCCAAGTTTAAGACAAGACCTGGTATGATCCAGTGGAATAAATAATGCAAATTAGAAGTAGTATATACATGAAACCCCACAAAAAGTATCTTCTGTAACTCCCTCCTTGTATCAGTCTTTCAACTCTGCTCATTGTGACTCTTTCTGCTGTTGGCATTTATTTACAATATGGAAGCTTCATAAATAACATTTGTATGTATTCTCAGCACTTTGGTTGCTCAAATTTTAGTCAATTCTGAGTTGGTATAGCGAGATATTTTCTTTATCCTCATGAATTTCATGTTGCTAAATACTATTTTGTTGCTAAACATATGTTAAATAAATTAATCCCCTGTAGCCTTTAAACTCACAAAACATGTGGTTATCATTTTAGGAGGAAGCCAAAGTTTTTGTATTAATTTAACAGTGCATGTCTCAGAAAGTGGTGATTTCTGTCTGGACTTGTATGGTCTTGAATTAATTCTAGGCTATCTACTCTGAAATAGCAAAATTTTTACCTATGGCATGACCAATATGTGACTTTTTTGGTATTATTTTAGGGGTTTTTTGTAATTACAAAATTTTACTGTAAAACTTATACAAGCTATTGCAGTATTTACTGTGACTGTGTAGAACACTAGGGAAAGAAATATTAACAATAGATCATTTTAAAATTTTAAAAATCACCAATAGCACTCAAAGAACCTTTCATCTTCAATTCATACTACTCACAGTGAAGGAGTGTTTTGACAAGCTTCCATAAAAACAGAAAAGAAGGATGAGTACAAAAAAAGGGGCTGATATTGAAAAAATTATGCAAATGCTTTTTAGTTGTATTTTAATAGAAATTAGAATTAGTTGTTAGTTTTGTTAGGGATTTTTCCTCCCCTTGAAATGTCACTATCATTAATGTACTAATGTAGGGTAAACATCAATTTTTCATCATGTTTTGAGGGTAAGACTATCAGAGGTGGCTCTAAACATCCTAAGAAATGTAGGGGGGAAAGACTATTTACATCCTAGCCATGAGAGAGGTTAACTAGGATAACAAGCTAAAATAACAGTACCGGAATCTCATCGTGCCTCTCTCCCTTGCCTGCCATAATGACAGCTGCAGAGACCTAGCTCTTGCCTCATTAGCAGTAGTCTCTGAAACCCCAAGTTTTCAGGATTCTGGCATAAATAAACTAGGCAGCAGGCTTGTGTCTGTTTTCCTGCCCTTGACTGTATGCTGTTCTCCACATCTGCTTACTTTTTCTGTGCCAGCAGAGAACTCTAGGTATTTCTCATCCAGTTCCTGACTCCCACCCCCTCCCTGCATCTTTGGCATTTTCTGAATTTTCTGTAAGGGTTGTCACTTGAAGCGCCATACAGTGCTTATCAAAGTTCCTGAATTCATACATATTCATCAAGTCTCCAGGTGACCAGAGTAGCTATTTCCTAGTCTGATCATCCACCCTATCTCTCTATCTGTACATTTCTTTTATTTGAATTTCCATCTTTGTGAAAAATTATCCTCCTGGCCCTTCTTAATAATTGTATAGACTGAATAATAACTTTATTAATACTCTGGATGAAACCATATAAACCTATGAAATCAACACATGTTTCCGAGACAAATAAGCAGAGATTCCCTCTTGTTATGATATTATTGCTGGTAGGTTGTCCCTCTGTAGGAGATAAGACATCAGTTCTTTCCTCTTCTCTAAGCATCTTTTTATAACTTTGACTTCGGAACTAACAAGTCACAATTCAGAGAGAAGAATTAGAGAAGTTACTGTGGAATGAAGATGCAAAGATTTTATATTTTAATAAGAAAAAAGTCTGACTTTCCTATCTCTTGAACATCTCTTTCTTTTAGAGTTTCTCTAGCTACATGGAAAAAGATGTGGCTCTAGAGTGCTACTTAACTCCAAATTGTGGTTGTTCGTCTTGGCCAGGTGTTAGGATGAGACCTACATGCAGAAAAATTCACTTCTAGTTCCTCCCTTCACCTGTTTCCTCCTCCGAAAAAAAGGAGAAAAAAAAGAATGTGGATGGTGAAGTAATGAGCTACAGAGTGTTTCATGAAAAACCTTTTGGAGAAATTAGAAGAATATCACAAAAAGCAAATATTAGACCATGGCCTTCCTCAAGTTCTTGGACTGCAACCTGAGAAATATGGTACTGCTTACAAATGTGCTTGTTGATCCGTTTTTTATCATTACATTGAAAGTAAATGTTAGGGCAGATTTTTGTTAACATTACCATTTATACTTGCTTTTATCATGATGAACCCACCTGAAAACAAGCACTAATTGGCAATCAAAGGTTTAGGCCCATAAGCTCCTTATGAAACTACGCCTTGCTCCCCTTAGTTCAGCACTTAGAGCCAGCTAGTGTGGGGGTTGGGTGGTTGGGAGGGGTTTTGTAGATGATTTTTTCTATCACTAGCAAGTAGCGATAGATAAGTGGCTGGTTAGTAGAGAGGCCGTTATTAGTAACTGAAAAAGATTTCTGCAATCCTTGCTCCAGAAGGTCTTATGAAAGGAGACAAAGACAGGTTAATACACCTTGCACCTGCACATAGAACCAGAAAACAATTTTGGTTAGAAAAGACCCTAAAAATATGTCAGCCCAACACTTACCCAAATGCTTTCAGGGATGGCCGCAGAACAAGAGCAAATGGCCTCAAGTTGCACGTGGGGAGGTTTAGATTGGAAGTTACATTGAATATTAGGAGAAAATTTCTTCACTGAAAGAGTTCTCAAGCACTGAAACAGGCTCCCCATGCAAAAGGTGGAGCCAAGGTCCCTGGAAGTGTTCAAAAAACATGTGGATATGGCATTCGAGGACATGGTTAAACATTGAACATGGTGGTGTTGCAGTGTTGATGGTTGGACTTGATGATCTGTAAGGTCTTCTTCAACCTTAACAATTCTATTATTATTTTTGATAAAAATTGGTGCTAGACTTACTACCTAATAACCTAAAAAGTTAAATTTGAACAAGTGCTATTATTTTGTTTTAATGAAGTTCTGGTTTCTTCCTTTATCTGAAAATTTAAAGATATCAGGAGAACTTTTGTAGAACTTGTCATTGTTTTTTTGGTTGTGTGTTTTTGGTTTTTTTTTTTTGTTTGTTTGGGGTTTTTTTTGTTGGTTTTTTTTTTGTTTGTTTGGTTTTTTTTTGGTTTTTTGGGTTTGCTTAAATTCTGGTTGTAATTCTCAGAAACCTATTTCCTAATTAGAGCAACAAAAGTATAATGAAATATTTGAATTATTTTTCTCCTAAGTCAAGCAGTTAAAAAGAAGGAAAGAAAAATATAAAAGTTAATTGTTTTTAATATAGAGAAAGCATTTTTGTGAAAAAGAGTTTCTAGTGTTCTGCCTTTAGAGTTCCTAAAATTTAAGTGAAACTTTTTTATTAAGTAATTATTTTCAGGAAAAAAACCATATACACAGATAGGATTAAAACTTGACATTTTCAAATTCTTTTACATCTTTAGTTTTATTATTGTATTCCAGTGCTATTGGAATCACATGCACTATTCATTCAAAAGGAAAAGATGAAGACATGCACTTCTAAACTGAGTCCTTAAAAGTTTACATAGCTTTTTACTGATCAGCAAAATAGGAAATATCTATTTTAACAATATAAATCAACTTTTGCAAGCAGAATATTTAGGAAGAGCTGCAGTACCACCAAAATTGTTCAGATTGCTTTGTAGTATTTCAGTTTCCATAATCTTTTAGCCTGCTGTTGTCTTTGTTTTTACTAGTTTGAATACATTCATTTTCAGCTGGTTTAAATTGGATACTTAAATTAGTGCATTGTCAATTTGCTCTTATGGCAGAATGAAATTAAAGTAGGAAACATAGATGTGTTGTAATGATAATATAGTTTTAAAGATGCTCCTGATTGCCAAAAATACACATTGTCACTAGCCAAATAAACTTAATGACACTCATAAAATGGTATTGGTGAAGGCTATTAACAAGATGTTCTCTTTAAAAATCAAATTGTTGTTCAAGAAGAAATTATATTATTGAATTTAAATGGCTGAATGCACACCTATTACTTTTGCAAGTACTTTAGATAAGGCAAATACAAGAACAAGATGTAATAGTAACAATTAATATTGCCACATTCTCAAACAATGGTTTCCTTGATATTTAAGCTTAAATTTCTTGTGGTAAAAACTGCAAAATGCTAAAACACTTACATAGTGTTTAAGCATTAATTTTATTGAATAGCGAGGAAATAAGTAGGCAAGAAGCAAGAAGTCTGAAATTTACAGTGTCAATTTTTTATCTCCAGGAAGCACTGTTGTGTTTGGCAATAGCTTGTCTGATGGCCTCTGGATTGTGCCAAATAGCTGCATGCACAGCTCCTGGTAGCCATGCCCATGTATCAGCTCTCAGGTCTGAACTTGTGCTCTTCATTATGGAAGTGTTACCTCACAATCAACCAGTGAAGCTATACAGCAAGTGGAGGTCTTTTTGTTCAAGAAGACATTTTTTAATTTCTGGGGGTTATTCCCAGTATCTAGTTGAAACCATTTGTATAATATACTTGTTTTTAAATTCTGGCCTTCCAAATTTTCTCTTTACCAGTATTTTAAATCCCCTCCCTCACACATCTGCTAGCTCTAAGATTTTTAGGCTGCCATTCAAATTATCAAGTCCAGGGTTACAACTCAACTTTGTTTGAGTCAGAGCTCATATATAGTAGAAAATTTTACATGTCTAAATCTTTCAGAGGGCATAAGCATCATCCTATATCTATTGTATGTGAAGGTCACATTGTGCCCATTTGTGTCAACAGAGAAAAAAACCTGTATGCCTAGCTGAATTCTGTGACAAGAAAGCTCTAAGACTGTGGTGCAGAAGTCCCAGACTAGGAGGAACAAAAACAGCTCCATTCTTGGCGCTTCATCTGTTTTGGTTGTGCCTCTACACATATACTTGAAAAATGCTGAAGGTGTCCCTTTGCACACATCTTAGGAGACGGCCACCTGGTATCACCTTTTTAAACCCAGTCTCAATTTCGCTGCAAAAGTATTTTGAAACATAAGCCAAAGAATTGAAACTAACATTTTCAAATTCAGGATGGAGTGTCCCACTTGAGAAATGTTAAAAGGCTGGGGATAGGTTGAGTGACTGCTTTGCACTTCTGGACACAACATGCTTGGGAGCTGCAGTTCTGGCACCAACAGTGCAACAAGATCTTGTGTTGCTAAGATCAATAAGTATGTGGGCAAAACAAAACCCTGGAACCCTGCTTTCACAAAGCAGTTCAATAGCCACCTATCCTTTTTAACTGTCAGTGGAAAAGACCGTGTAAGTGGTGTGGTTTTTTTTGTTTGGTAACTCAGCTATCTTATAATTTTGCTTCTCTGGTTTAGAGATCATGTACTGTTGCTGTAGTTTGAAAATAATTTCTCTTTTAATGCCACAGAGCACTATGCACTCTTTTTCAAATTTGCTTAATTCATTTAAGTAGCGAGAATCATTTTTCTCTGGAGACTAGTGGAAGAGGTCACTTCCTTCACATCAAACATTTAATCATTATGATTGAGATTGTCACCAGTGCTTGCTGCTGAGAATGTGTCATTTTCCTACCTGTAAGTCTTTATTACTTTAAAAGGGTTATATTCCCTTGGTCTTTGTACTGATGTATTTTGGGGTGCATTTTATGTCTTGGGGAAAATACTGGTTTGGCTGGGGTATGTGTATGCATGCATGCGTGTGTGTTGGTATTATATAGAAGCAGTTGCTTCCATACATTGGAGTAGACAATGTATACTACATACAAAAACTAGCAAGAATATACATGTAAAGGAACTTATATATAAGTTTCTAAATGTAATAAAGTTGGAGCAATTTTCTTGACATTTTCAAATTCTAGATAAATTGGTCTAAACCTTTTTGACCAACTAAGGCAGAAAAAAACCCATAAATTTAACAAACTTCTGATAACGACATAAATGAAAAGAATCAGGGATGCTGGAAGATATTTCTTACTATAGATATTAAAATTCTTAATAGAAAGTCAAAAACTGATATTGCCCTTCAATTTTTTTTTCTTTCTTATTTTTCCCATGAGAAAAATATTTTTAACATAAGATTGTCTTACAATTCTAGATCAGTAGTAGACATGCACATGACATCAAACTTTTAATCATGCCCAAAACACATATAAAACTTTTAATTGTATTTGTTCAATGCAGATCTATTCACAGCAGAGCAAGCATAAGATGGTCTACAAAGATGAGTAAGACAAGTGGGACCTTATTTTATGACAAATTAAAGTGAATCTATGTGACGCACTGTGCTTGAGTGCTGTTATAGCATGAGCTGACATTTCTAAATGACACAACCTATGTGGTTTCCAGTAGCATTTTATTCTTTTGAGTCAGATCTGGAAGAAGCAGAATGATTGCCTTGGGTATTGTTCTATACTCTGTGTCTTTTGGCCCAGAGCTACTTGGTTTGATGGAAGTGTAGGGATCTGCACTGCACTGCAGTTTGTGATGTGGGTAGGCCCCAAAAGAATTGGGTTTATTTGTTCTACCAAACAGAGGTCAAGAGAAATCAAGATTGCTTGCCATATATATATGAGGGAGATAAATGCCAAAGAAGGAAAAAAAATCAGAACAGTTTAAGCTAAAGGACAGTGCTGGCACAAGAACAAGCTTGTTTAAATATCCTTGAATGAGTTTAGACTCCAAATGAGGACAAATTTTCCAGCCAGCAATAAGGTCCAGAACAGCCTTCTGGCAGCTAAGATAAGTAGGCATGCAGAATATTAGCTATTGTTAAGATGAAGTACAATCCATTTATGAGACTGTTTTATACAATCAACTGAAACAAAAGAGAAAACACAAGCTCCAGAAGACTTCTTCAGTTGTCATATCACCTTCTCCCCTTCCCCTCCCAAATGACAGAGGCATTAAACCCCTTTCACCATACTTAACCTTTAGCATCTAGCAGAATCTGGTCCTTGCAGCTCATTGCACTGACAGTGGAGAGAAAAAGTGATGTGCAGAAAGCTGCTCATTCACTAAAAGTTTGAATTGTCCTGAGCAATATCCTCACTCTTTGCTTTTCATCTATAAAGCACAGCAAGAATCTATATTTAAAATATCTAAATTCAAGTTGAGCATTATTATTATATTTCTGCTTTTTTTCTTCAGCTTTTAGGGGTTTTTTTAATATATGTTTATAATACAGTCTTTTTAAGAATTTGTCATGGCTTCAGGTCTACTGCACTAAAGGTTCCTAAGTAACTAGATAATGTCAATGCACCAGAGAATTTTGAATAAATACAGGAAAGTGCTATTTAACATGTAAGTGATGTTCTCATGGGTTTTTTTAGATCTGTATCTTTTTCCTCATGTGGTGTCATGTGGAATAAGTTAAAAACAATATTTAATGAGTTTGCAATATAACCCTATTTTCAATGACAAACATAAGAGACACCTTTCATGATGTCTAAGTAGTTGCGAGTACAGCACACACTAATGGAAGACTGACAGATATTTCATCATAGCTAAGTTAAAAGACCTGAAAAGAAAATCCTTAGGACAGAGAATCTGATGAAGCACCAATTGCCTTTGCAAAACTGTAGGTGATTCTCCTCAAACTCAAGGCAAGATTTTGCAGCCTGAGTCAGATATATCATAAATAAATAATGACTGAAGTTCTGCTGGATAAGGAAACATTTCCAACTGTGAACGTTTAATCTCCAATTAAACTTTTAAGAATAAACTTTTAAACCAGCATAGCATTAAATTTAATAAAAGATAAAGGTCAGCATTTACCAGACTCATGTGCTTAGCTGCTTTACCCAGTATACCGCTGCAGTTTGTGTTCCTGTCTAGAAACACCACTTAAAAAGGCTTCTCCTTCTCTGAATAATGGACTTGATGAGACACAAAATCTGAAGAGACGCTAAGATTCTAAGCATCAGTAAAGCCACTTCTCAGTTTTGCTGTTTTTCCTTCTGTGAGGAATTTACTAGCATTTCAGCATTCTTTGTCTGCAGTGTTTACTTTTGCTACTCAGTAATCCCACTGAGACCACTCTGAATTTGTCTTGCAACATGATGAAGGCTGGTTTTCTAATTCAGAACATAGAGCTACATTTGCTTTAGAGTTACCCTGCTACACATCCCAGCTACTTAAGGGCACCGTGATTCCACCATGAGAAGACTATGCTGGCAGCACAGTGACACTGCTGAAGTGTTTATGGCAGGTGAGGAGCTGGGGTAAATGCAGATCTGTATTTCCACAAATCACGACTGCGATCAGATATGATTAGATATGATCAGATATTTCAGAATTTTTATACTGCTCTCAGAGAAATGTCAATGCTATGTGACTCTGCCCAGAATTGGGTCCACGTGGTGATGTGTCTCAAGTGGGAAAATGTATGTTGACTCCAGATCTCATACTATGAATTTCTTGCTCATCTCTTTAACCAAAACAATACAGTGTTATCTGGCCATGCTTCAGTAACAGGTGAAGATTACCCAAGCCTCTCTCAAGACAGAAATTCATTTCTTTATTACTGCATAATGAAAAGTTTGTAAAACCTCTGGAAGGACAAAAAAAAAAAAAAAAAAAAAAAAAAAAAAAAAAAAAAAGTCTTGTTTGATTCAAATGGATCTTCCATCAGAGTGAACATACAGACAAATTAGCCAACCATCAAGCAGGAAGTAGAATAGGCTCAGAGTATTCAGAAACAGAAACAACAAATAATGGAACTTATTTTACAGATAACCAAAATATGAAAAGTAATTATCCAATGATAATTTGGCCCTAACATATTATTACATCTTGAAGCTGAAAATTAATTATTCCTATCAAGATTAATTTGAATCTAGGGGAAAAAGAAGGTGAACTATAATCTAACAAATTCAAATCATTGCGCTCTTCTTGATATACTTTTGCAAATAGCTGTGAAAGCTCTCTTGCCTCCATTATCTTCAGGCCAAATCTATTGGTAAGTAGCCAAATATATGAAGAATTTTTCAGAAAATGAATTGTATTGGCATGTGTGATAAAATCTCAATACAAAGATGCAGAGTCACAGAATAGTAAACCAAAACACTAAAATGTTAACTGAGTTAACTGCTCTAACAAGTCAAATCTAAGGTGGCAGAAGAAATCAAGGTATCTTTCATAATTTTAAATGCTCTTTCTAAGACATCTGAGCCTAGAGGATGTGCTTTGCCTTTAACTACTGACAGGCAGATGACCAAACTCTTTCCGGACTCATTTCTTACTGTGGTTATCACCTTTGGGAAGCAACTGACTAGCTTTGTCCTACATTCCTTTTGCATTAGTCTCACTCTATTAGTCACCTATTACCATGGGTTACTATCTACTTTATCATAGAAACTCTGAAAATACACAGCATATTTACAGATATATAAAGATTTGCAGAAACTCATACAAATTGTGGCAAAATTTAGCCTTTCTCTTCTGTTTTTTAGTCTTCACACAACAGCTAGGAAAATGTGGGAGAGTGTTTTTATCTTCATTATATCAAAATAATACTGAAGTATTACTATAACCAAAGTTATATGTTCATAGGCACACAACCATTTTTTGTAGGGAAGCCAGAGTTCCTCATTCCACTTCAACTGCTGTACTTACCACTCTGCCTCAAAGGAGCATCAACATATCACAGAGTTTGAAATGTCCACCCATTTTTTTTTTTTTTAATTTATAGCACTTAAGTTCACCCTAACTTTCTAGTTCCTCCATGGGAAAGATGTAAGATTTAAATAGTCATCCTGATTCATTCTTGCTTATTACCTTTGGGGCAACAAAGAATAACAATCAGTTTCCATGAGTGATCCCTTTAGCTCTAAGAATATTTAAGAGAGTCTGTGGGAGTAAAAAGTCTTATGTCCAGGAATTGATTTTAGCCACACTCAGAGCCACTTCTTTACTTAAAACCTATTTGAAATGTGAACTTAGAGCTGCATATCACAAAGTATCTGCTGCAGAATGTCTTGCTTGAGCACTGATTTTATCCCAACAAAATTTAAACCATTCATCTAAATTAGAAATGTAGTCCTGTAAGGTGATATTATGGTAAGAAAAAGGTGTTGATGGAGGTTTATATATATATGAATAAGTTATAATTTCTTTAATATAGCAGCAGAGGAAGTATGAAGTGACTGCAATCTTCATGTGTGTTCTTTTAAGACAACATGGGTCTAGGTTTGCATGGTTTCTGGGCAGGAGTTTCAGTTGTTAAAGGTTATTTGCAGGGTTTCTCTCTTTTTCTTGCTAATGTAGGAAAATATTTCTTTTCTATGAAAAGAAATATACTTTCTAAGTATGGTAGAATATTTTGGTTTTCAATGTTTAAAATGTTACTTTTTTGAATAGAAAATTGTGCATATATTTCAGTCATGTCAGCTTGCTCATAGTAGTCTAAGATATGTTGATTTAGCCAATATTTCTTTGCTGTGGGACTATCCCTGACAGAAGACTTAATTTAAAAGAAGAGGAAATCGTCATCCATACACAGTTGTATGTTTTTGTAAGGTCAGAATCTACAGTGTGGTAACACATCACTGTTGTGGCGAACACCCCATGTGTGGGGACACGAGGCTTGACTCCATTTTGCTCAGAAGGCTGATTTATTATGTTATATAATATACTAAAATACTACATTAAAACTATACTAAAAGAACAGAGAGAGAAGACAGATCAGAAGGCTACAAAGAACAAGAATAGAACAGAATGCACAACAAAATCCTGTGACTGCTCACAGCCTTGGCACAGGTGGCTGTGATTGGTCACCAATTGAAAACAATCCACATGGACCAATGGAAGATGCACCTGTTGCCTTCCACAGCAGCAGATACCTATTGTTTACATTTCTTTCCTGAGGCACTCAGCTCTCAGGAGGGGAAAAATCCTAGGAAAGGAATAAAATATCATGGCTGCACATCACTACTTCAGTCTGAAGTGTAAAAACAGACTATGTCTTCTATTCAGTGCTTTCCTTCCCCTATTGATGAGGGGTGACAAGGGGTTGGGGGGGGGGTGTTGGCTTTTTTCTTTAATGACAGAAATTAATTCAGATTAATCACACATAAAACTGACAAAGGCAAGACTCAAATGGTATTATTGTAAGTCGACTAGCAGGTGTTTTAAGTGTATATAGGTTGTAAGACTGTTACTTTATCTTCTTCAAACCATTTTGAACCATTGGCAAAATTTTATAGACTGCTATAACACCTCAATTATGTACCACCTTAAAATCATTATTCTTAAGCTGTACTGGTGACCCTGCTTTTTAACATCAAGCCACAACTACCAAAGGTGAATAGGCAAGATTATTATGAGAGATACAAGGTTCTGTGGACTAATAAAATTTAGGATCATTTATTTGGAACAATTCTGTAATGTCAGCAGCAGTTTCATTTGAACAGTTTGAGATTTCAGGTCATGAATGACTGACACTAAAAACACGTGTGGGAAATGCTCATGATGCTAACTTTCCAAACTTTGAAACGCATTCAAACATGTATTTGTAAAAAAAAAAAAAAAAAAAAAAAGCACATGAAAAAGTATCAAAATTTCTTCAGTGCATATCTAAAAAACCCTCCTATTTTTACTATGATTGCACAGGTGTTTTTGATGAGCTAGGGAATTATTTCTGTGTACTGTTTATACATGGAAGGAAGTCCCATGCCAGAACCATGATCAAGAAGTAACTTCTGATCATAAATTTTATTCCTGCAAATACTTTGTCTCTCCTGTGAGACTTTCCATTTAATGGTAAGAAAGTAGCTAGCAGTGATGTTATTTGTTTGGAAATGAGTTATGCAGGCTTCTTCAGATTTTGACTTCAAAACAGAAGTGTAAATGTTAGGTATATTTGCTTTATATGTTTCGCTCTCCTTTGCTTCAGTCTTATACAGACTTCCTCTTTTCACTGCATGACACTGACTGAAGAAAAAGTAATTTCTGACACTTCCATAAAAGTTTAAATATATGTCTCTTAGAGGCATCTCTGCTTCTCATAACTAAGAGAAAGTCTCTACGTTCAGCTTGTCTTTCAAGATCTCATTTTCTCTTATCAAATTGTTCTATGAGTTCCAAAGCAACTCAACAGCAGCATTAATGTTTCCAAGAATTGACATTTCTAATAGGTATACCTCTGATTTTAGGAATGCAAGGAAGGAAATCTGGGGTTGTTTTTCTTTTCATTCCACATACTGTACAGTGGAATTATACAGAAATTGCAAAATCATAATAAGAAAATGGGAAGTGGACTATTCTGAACAGAAAGATGGTCAGTTAAACTGAGAGAGAAAATATGGTCCTATACATATCTCCTGAGACAGACAATATGTTTCCAAGGGAAAAATGTAGAGATATTAAAGAGCCACTTCGTA
Source organism: Passer domesticus (assembly GCF_036417665.1). Taxonomy (NCBI): domain Eukaryota; kingdom Metazoa; phylum Chordata; class Aves; order Passeriformes; family Passeridae; genus Passer; species Passer domesticus. The sequence goes on from NC_087475.1 coordinate 78,387,200, forward strand.
CTCCCAATTGTGAGTCCTGCTCTCCCTTTTGGAAAGGTGAAGCAGCACATCTGGAGTCTGCATAGATACAGATGAGCAGGGAGAGCAGTAAGACAGTGTCAGGCATGAGAGAGCATGCACCTGAGCTACAAAATATTTCAGGGTACCTTTTTGTTGTTTTTGAGGTGCTTTTAGAAGCCTAGAATAGGATTAATTTTATCAGATGCATATATAAGCAGTGTAATTCTGCATCTGAGCCTGCCATATGCCACTTTAATTGAATAATAGAGAAAAACAGGTTTTCTGAGGTGCAGTTCATCTCCTTCTACAGTAGATGTCTAAAATTTGCTAAAAGGGAAGCTAAAGGTAATTAGTGTAGGCGAACACATTTATGCTATAAACTTCTAAAGCTAAGTGAAATTAATCCCACCTTACATTTTTGGAAACTTTATTTTCCTAAGTTTTTAAAGAAACTTCAAGTTGATCTTGAATTTAAACTAATTTACTTAAAACCCATGGAATCCTAGAATATTTTGTATGACTCAAAGAACATCTGATTCCAACTCCTACTTCATGAGCTGGTACACATTCCACTAGATTGGACTTCTGCAAGCCCCATCCAGCCTGGTCTTGAACATGTCCAGGAATGGGGCTTCCAGAACTTTTCTGAAAAACCTGTTCCAGTGCCACACCATCCACAAGGTAAAGAATTTCTGCCAAATACCTAATCTAAGACTACACTCTTTCAGTTTAAGACTATCACTTCTTGTCCTGTCACTACATGACCTTGTATTTTTTGTTTTACTGTGTAGATCTTCTGCAAATCCTCTTGAACACTGAAAGTGTTTACCACATATTTTGGAGCTAAATTAAGTGGTGTGTAGTTTCCCACTGTGGTCATGGTTTTTTCATCTCCAGATAATGGCAGTACATTAGCTCTTTGCAGGCATAAGGGTCTCTTCTGCCACTTACTGACCTTGTATAAATGTTATCTACTGCTAGACATTCCATTTCAAAGACTATAATGTTGCCATTCAATCTTGTTTTTCAAAGATATTAAAAGCATGCAACCTCAATATATTTGTTATAATCTTCTTTATATATATATATATATATATATATGTTTACTTGCATTTATAAAACAGTTTTACTATTTGCCATTTTGGTGAAGCTTTTCATGTCAATTTAAAATAAGATTCCAATTTTGTTCCTATTAAATTTTGTCTTCAAAACCTTACTGTTTTCAACAGTGCAGAAGCTGGACCCTAAATACCTAATTTCTTCTTAAGCTTTAACAGTGCTGCATTTGTAGCTTGGGCTAAAAACTTGCAATTCAGCTACTCTCTTTTTTAATATGTACTTTTACTTTAAATCATCTTAATTTGCTTTACAGCCAGTAGGAAGGTATAAGAATTCATGGCTCAGAGCAGTGACCAATTTAGACCAGTAAGCAATTTAGACATTGCTTCAGAAGAATAAATTTCACTTGGAAATGTCAGGCTCTGTTCACTAGAGAAATCCATGAGATTAGGTGAGATATAAGTATCAATGTCATAGACCCTCACACTCAATTCAATTATCTAAATAGGTATTTATTATCAACTGGGATGTCCCAAGGTATTCACCTGGTCTCCAACTGCCAGTCCAGAATGGTGAAAATCTCTTTTACTTTGTCATACGTCAGCACATGTCAACTACTCTGTAGATCCCTAGATAGATGTTTTTAGATAACTGAATTGTACTCCTACTCTCATCTCTCTCAGATCTCTGCTACAGGGCTGGCTTCAGCTCCATGTTGAGATATCTACATGTCTACATGCAGATGTGTCTGTGTAAAGTAGTCTAAATTGCAGCCATCAGCTGGGGTCAAATTTATCTAACACGACAAAGGTTGGATGTAGATGTTCAGCTCATCTTGAAGTAGATATTAGGGCTCAAATCAATTGATTCACAGATTCATCTAGTGCAAGATGAGGGTTGTTAGGGAATCTTGTTTGACCATCGTAAGCTGATCTGGAAATATCTGGTATCTTTCAGGTCCTGTGCCCCAGCTGCCACTCTTCTGCAGGTGTACTTGATAGTGTAGCATATGCGCCCCGTCATCACTGGAAGACAATGTAGTGTAGCTACTCTTCTCTGAATACTTTTTCTGGAAGAAAACATATGAATCCCACTCTAATTTGTGCACTCAAAATTAGTTGCAATTTTAATTTTTTTGTTTCTAATGCCTAAGTCTATGCTCTGCCTATGGCCAAAATGATGGCCTGGCTATTTTTTTTTTTTACTTCCTTTTAATATGCTTTTGTCTTTGTTTATATTAATCTGCTCAGTGTTGTCAGATTAATACAGGTTTTTTGAGTGGTCTTAGTTTATTTTTTAGCTGAGCTATATTTTCTGCTCCAGGCTTACTCTTAGTTACCTTCAAAGTGAGTCTCAAACTTAAGATAATGCCAGCTGCAGCAACAATGATCTTTTACTTCTGGGACATATTTCCTGTTGTGCAATGAGCATGTCTGTGTGACTGAGATGTAGTCACCTCATTCAATAGCTCCACAATCAGAGCCTAAATTTTGTCTGTGGGTGTGTCCCCATCACCTGCAGTTTTACCTCATTACTGTGTTTTACTTAGTACTGAAGTATAAACTACAAACAGGAGCCATGACCTTACCACAATGAAAAAATTTGCCAGTATAGTAAGATTCTTGCTCTGAGTCTTTTCTCATACTGTTGAAAAACAGGTTTCACATGAGAATCCTCTCATCATTAAATTAGATTTAACTTTGTAACTCCTTTTTCAAAAATGGCTGATCACGTATGAGCTTGCATGGTACCAGGTCATTGCCTCAGAGCTGATCAGAAAACAGGCATTTACTACCAGGCACAGCTATCCTCAGCTCAGCCTGAACCAACACATTGTCTCCATCATACTATATTTCTTGAAAATCATGGAATTATAGAATTATTTAGGTTGGAAGAGATCTTAAAAATCACCAAGTTCTATCCCCTCCACCATGGATAGGGTTATCTTCCACTAGGCCAGATTGCTTAGAGCCCCATGCAGCCTAGCCTTGAATATGTCTTGGAATAGGGCTTCTACAACTTCCCTGGGAAACATGTGACAGTTTCTCACCACCCTCAAGGAAACTAATTTCTTCCAAATATTCAGTCTAAGCCTAATCTCCTTCACTTTAAAGCCATCAGCCCTTGTCCATGCCCTTGTAAAAAGTCCCTTGTTAGATTCTGGAACATGCTGTAAGTTTCTTCTGTTCTCCAGGCTTAAAGAAAGAAATAGAAGAGAGAGTGGGGAGAGAGAGAGGGAGAGACAGACAGATAAAGCAGAATATACCCATGGATCCAGTGGCATGTCACTTCTTCATCCTGGGCCTCATAAGGGGAAGAGGAAGGGCAGACATGGATCCCTTCTCTGTGGTGACCAGTAACAGGATGTGAGGAAATTGGCCTGAGGCTGTGTCAGGAGAGGTTTTTGTTGGATATTAGGAAAAGGGTCTTCATCCAAAGGGTGACTGGGGCCCTGGAATAGGCTCTCCGGGGAAGCAAGCACAACACCAACCGCACAGAGCTCAAGAAGAATTTGGAGGCATATTTGAGGGAACTTCAGTGGCCGCAGATGTGATCTGTCTCATAACCTGAGGTGGTCTTTGTTTGACTGTGATATGTGTATGACCAGTTTCTTCTTCACACTGTTTGACACAGTGGGAATTTTTGTCTGTATGCATTATCCAGGATGTGCCAGCCAGACATTGCCTTTGCTCAGCCCAGAGTTAGCACCAACCTGTCACTCCATTCTATGATTTTCTCATGCAAAGTATCCTAAACAGTGTTTGGGAAAGGCAACAGTGCGTTTGAATTCCCTAGAGATCGGTCTCTTCAGTATGCAGGGTGTTGGCATGGTTCTGCAAGGGCACCTCAGGCTTCAGGAAAAGTCTTTTCCTGCTGCAGGTCCTTGAAATCTGAAAAGACTTGTAGGGGGAAAAATTTCTAAAGCTTGTTGAAAATCTACTAGGACAACTAAACAGAAAGCTTTGGATTGATGCACTTATTTTCTGACTGAAGTTTCTCCAGAACTGTGTGTTCCCCACTGTGCAAATTTATTACTTGCAGCCTTTGGGATTTGTTTGTTTCCCTTGCAGTTTATGCTGCTGACTATACTTCAGCTATGCCATCTGTTGTTCTTCTTTCCTCTTTCTTAGTGTTTCTTTTTCCCTGTGTCCTCATTCCAGGCTACATTAACTGCTCTGTGTCTCAAAGGGTATTTAGGAATTTTCAGCTGTACTCTGCTACTGTCGAGTGCCAGAGCTGGAGAACTCTGAGTTCCTTTTCACATTCTCCAAAAAGAATGAAATGGCTTCAAAATATAAATTATTTTTAGCCTTCTGGTGGGTATCTTCATCTATACTTGGTTCTTGCACCTCTATTGCAAAATGTATGTAGGTTTCTTCTTTCTACCCCAAGGACAGATTTTCCTATCTCAATATTGACAGCTCTTGAAAAAGGAGGAGTTTTTGTCAGAGTTAGGATTTTTTGTTTAGTCCTTACTCACTAAAATAATCTAAAGAAAGACAATTCTTAGCTTTTATTTTAAAACATATTTCCAGATCCTTTTGAAAAGATATAGTGGAAATTCTTCCAGCCAGTATGAACATGGGCTGGAAGATTGGAACAATGAATCAATAACTGAAAAGGAAAAATTTACTAACTCTCACAATTTCTAAAGAAATAGCACAACTGAATAATTTAAAAAAATATTACAGGTCTTTGTTATCCACATTTTAAGGAATAAATTTTGTTCTCAGGTGTAAATGTTGAGGGACAGCTAGAAAAAAATGGAATTATTTTAATTTTTTGAGACTGAACTGGCATTGCACCATGTATGCTCTATATTTAGTCTCAAATAGTTGCTTTTTAAAGCAAGCCACAGTCACTTTAAACACGAGTGCATGGAGTGCTGGGACGCTGTGTTAGTGTGGTAATGTGCATTTACTCTATTGTTTGGATTCTGGTGTGTGCTTTGTATCTTCTATCCTCTGTGCGCAGCTTTGTTTACCTCTATGCAGTAACTAGGGTGACTTCATGAATCATAGTTTAAGTAAGAGGGAGAACACACTGAGCTGCTATAATAAGGAGACACTGAATAAAGAAGTACCTATTTTGTATATAGCTGTACAATAATAAATTTATGTTGCAAATAAATACTCTGCAGTTTTGCAGAGTATCACATTTGCTTGCTTTCTTGCTTATAAACTATTATTTTATATTGAAACCCCAGTCTTTGGTGAGAGAACCCTTGGCATAAAAAGCCTGGCCCATTCATTCTTCTACTTCACATAATGACACAAATAGCAACTGATAAATTGCAAAAGATTTGCCACCTGGGCAGAAATAGAAATTATATGAAAGGATATAACATGGACTTGTGCTATTTACAGGGTCTTTTACTGTCATGTGGACTTTTTAAATTATTATTTGATTGTTTTTTGTTGTAGAGGTGGAGACTGCTGCCCTTGAAACAGCATTTTTCAGATGTTAAAGCATGTATGTTGAAACTAGTTACTTCAGCAGAAGAGCAAGTGTACTAATGCAAGTATTAGAAAACTTGATCAGCTTAACAAGTCAAACTATTTACACTGACTATATAATGTAAGCTCTGCTACACTGTAAATTATTGTCTTCTACCTTTTGAATATGGCAAGCAGTTGATAAAGCCCTCTGAGGAATTTGCCACCCCTCTGCTTATCCATCTGTCCTACCATCTCTGGCTTTTGGAGAAACAGCTGTCTTTAAATATTATACAGTAATCTATGCCAAAGGAATGCATGCATTACTGGAGCTAGTATTGTCTTGTGCATCCTAAAAGTGATTAATTTTTAACAGGTTTCAAGAGATGCATTCATTTATCCAATAGGCTGAACAATAAGCATGAACTGTGGAAGGTAGATTACCTCCTGTTTTTTCAGTTGTTAAGTAGCTGATAAATCCCCATGGAAAAGTAAAATATTTATCCCATAGTTTCTGTCAGTGTCACACAAAATCACAAATGTCATTCATAATGAAGAAATAGTAGCAATGTCACACTGTTTTGAGGAAATGCACAGTGGATAAACTTCAAAGCTTAACAGTTTATTCCAATAGGAAAATTAGATTTTTTGAAAATTGAAACAATAATCCTGTTAGTATGCTACACCATTCAATCCATAGTATTTACATACTGCTGTTATTGAATCAGTGTTTTTCAGTTTTGTGATTTAACAAGTAACAGGAGCTATGAAACACTGAAGAGAGAAGATAATTGCTCAAAATATGGCATGTTCAGTCAGTTAAATGGGATTTACTATGTCAAAAGGTGGAACTTGACTACCTAATTTAGGCAGTTGGGGATTTTATCCAAAGTCAAGGGTACTTCCCACTACAGCCTTCATCCATCACTAGAGAGTAATATGAATCTCCCACAGACCTTGAATCATGCTTTTGACCCTTGTGTAAAAGCCTTAGGTGCACTAGGGCACCTTACATGCCATTACAGAGCAATCAGCTTATGAATGCTGACCTAGACCACCACAGTATAGATATCTGCACTTGACCTAGTCATCCTATTTTACTGTTCATGGAAGAAACAAGACAAAAAAAAATATTAGGGCATGATTTGTATTACTGTGCTGTGCGTAGTGAACTGCCTGCTAAAATGCTTATTGCTCTTTGCTGTATGAGGAGCTTAGTGCTCAGCTCAGATACAGATTTACACATGGTCAGATGAATCCCAGGCTTTTTTATGAATAAATGAAAAGTGCCTGTTGAAAATATTAATGCATTGGCAATCTATATCCCCTTCTTGATTGAAAAGGTAACCCAGAGAAACTCTAATCTCAGAAAGCTTTAACTTCCTGGTCACTTTTAGAAAAAAAACAGATCAATCCAATTACTCGATTAGTATGAAAAGATGTGATAACATCCACTTATACTATTTACTGGGCCCTTATTTCATCCAAGTGGTTAGTATGCTTGAATCCCTGAAGTGTGCTGCTATTCCTTTTGAAAGAAAATTAGTGGGCAGCAGACAAGAGAGTAGTAAATTACCTTAATCTCCTTTTAATTACAAATGTGCAGTTCCTGCAGACAGGCATTGCTGAGTGGATTTTAATACTAGAGCAGCACAAACCCGGTGTGCACATTAGGAATGGAAAGGTAAAATTGCTCTTGCTTGGGCAAGACATGCTTGTTTTTTTTCTGCAGCAAAAAAAACCCATACTTTAGTACAGCTTTCTTATCTCGTTGTCAGTGGGATCCTTTCCTGGAAACTGTCAGTGTGATGGCTCTTCCTAATATGAATACTTAAATAATATTATACTCTTAAAGAACTTAGTGACTGTACTGGTTTTGACTGGAACAGAGTTAAATAGTAGCTGTTATGGGGCTGTGATTTGTGCTGAACACAGTGTTGATAACACAGAGATGTTTTCATTACTGCTGAGGAGGGCTTACACAGAGCCAGAGCTCACCACACCCTACCAGCATAGAGGCTGAGGGTGTACAAGAGATTGGGAGGACACATCTGGGACAGACTACTCCAACTGACCCAAGGAATGTCCCATAATATATCACATCATGCTCAGAATTAAAACTGGGGAGAGGAGGCTGTCAGGCTGGCATTGGTCTGGAACTAGATGGGCATCTGGGCATCTGTTGATTGGTGCAAATATTTTCTTTTGCATCACCCATTTTCCTTGTAGTTTACTTCCCTTCCCTTCCCTTCCCTTCCCTTCCCTTCCCTTCCCTTCCCTTCCCTTCCCTTCCCTTCCCTTCCCTTCCCTTCCCTTCCCTTCCCTTCCCTTCCCTTCCCTTCCCTTCCCTTCCCTTCCCTTCCCTTCCCTTCCCTTCCCATCTCTGTTTTTTTTTTTTTAATTATTAACTGACTTTATTATTTCAATGCACAAATTTTCTCATTTTCACTCTTCCAAATCTACCCCATCTTGCTGTGGGGAAGCAAGCAAGTGGCTGTGCAGGGATTAATTGCTGCCATGTTTTAACCCCAGCTGCGCACTAAGTACCAGACAGCTGTTCACTCACTTTTTCCCTTCCCTGGTCAGGGGTGCAGCAGAATCAGAAAAAAAAAAAAAAATTAAGAGCCATGGGTTGAGATACCAACAGTTTAATAATTAAAACAAAGCGAAATAGTATAATGCTAATACTACTACTATAAATATTTGCAAGGAAAAAGAGAGAGAGAGAAGAAAGTAAAGCACAAGAAAATTGAATGACGCACAATGCAGTTCATCACGTACCAACTGGTGCCCCATCCATGTCCAGCAGTGATTAGTGCCTTCTGACCATTGTCCCCAGCTTATAAAGTGAGCATGACATTCTGTAGAGTGCAATATGACTTTGTCCTGTTTTGGGTCAGCTGTCCTTCCCATACTCCTTCCCAGCTTCCTGTGCCCCACCTCACTGGCAGAGTACTGAAAAGTCCATGACATACTGTAATCACCACTCAGCAACAACAAACTCATCAGTGTGTTATCATCATTATTCCTGTACTGAATCCAAAATACAGTTCTGTACCAGGAAAAAATCTAACTGTAGCCCACCCAGCCAAAATATGGACAGCTGTATACTAGAATTAAACAGTGACACTGACCCTAAGTTATTGGTTGGTTTAAGACAAATCATATTCACAGAAATGACTCCAATAAATTCTCTAATTTGAAACAGAACATTGGATTTGATTGGCCAGGTAGTTTGCTCAGATTATGAGTATCTCTGGAGTAAAACCATGTTTTATGCAGCATTGAATAGACATAAAACAAATTAATAATGTGTTCAGATTTCCCTTGTGTTCAAATGTCCCTTGGCCATCAGGTTTACCCATTTGACTAGTTAACAACTGCCTTTTGATAATTATTTGCTATGCTGGCCAGAAAGTTTGCATATGATATTTTTAGTGAGATTAGGCCAATTTACTGGTGGTCAAGCAATAAGTAAAAAAAAAAAAAAAAAAAATCGGGGAGATTTCATCAAGACTTCAATTGAAATTCCAAGTAGATTCCTGAAAATACCTAGTCTGATTTTCTGCTGCATATCCCCAGCAGATCTACAGTTAAGAGCTTCATAATGCTTTGGGATAATATATCTGGTAGCTGCTTTAGCCTAATGTATACTATTACATGAGCTTCGCAGAATGTCAGCTGGCTGCTTTCTAGCTCGGTTGTGTCCTAATACACCAGCTCAGCAATTCATTCAAATTATCCCTTTAAGGAAAAAGGGCATCGATAAAATTGTACACTGTTAATTTAGCATTTTCTTTTTTTTTCCCCAAAAGCTACACAGAACTTAAAGGGATAAAATAATTAAATGTAAATTAACATTCATATTTACACATAGTTAATTAGAATACTTTGTTTTATGTACCTAATTTGGTTTTGACACCATAACCTTTTAAAAGCTTGTCTTTAAAAGTGCTGGAAACCTATTAAAAGCATTCATTATAATATACCAAATTTTTCTTTTTTATTTATTTATACCTTGGTTGTTAGATTGACTGGTGCATTTATATTACACCTATCTTTGATAACCATTCTATTTCAATATGTAAATATTCACTAGCAAAAGTGCTTGCAAAATATAACGGGAGTTTAGACAAGTCCTGTAAAATATGCAATATTTAATATCCTGATAGTAAATAAAAAATAAAATTGTACATAAGACAAGAAAGAAAAAATATAGTAAATATAGTAAATCTAAACAATTGAAAATTCATGCCATGTCTGTGATTTTTATTGTGAGTCTGCCTTTTTTTTCTGGAATTTTCACATTTTCTAACCTTTTTTTCACCACAATCAAGCGGCTGCTGAACTCATGCAAATCCATTTTACATTTCATGACCGAGAGAAGGGTGTGACCAAGTCATAGTCTCTGCAGTGGATTCCTAGGCATATCACTAGACTAATGTGATTTTCATTCAGGCCCAAATAATCCCAGACAGAATTATTTGACACCACACCACAGAAGCAATACTCTTTTTACATGTTAGCAGGTAAGGAAAGGTTGTACTAATAAGTCAAAGGAAGGATAGGCTGTCCCTTTTGTCCCCATGAATCAAGAAATCATTCATTTCAATCACAGTAATCTAGAAATGAATTATGATCTCAAATAACATGTATGGGTTTACTATGCAAATATTTTAGGCACTTAAATCATCACTATTAATTGTATTTTGCATAATAAAAGCAATGTTGCTGCATGTTTCCAAAAAATAGAAAATGTTATGTTCTTCATATGTTTGTTGCTTATCATGCCCAACAAATAAATAAATGAATGAATGGAAAAGAGACAAAAACATAAAAAACCCCAAAAAATCCCTCGAAAACATCACCAATATAGTTACATGTTTATGAAGCCACTATATTTTAGGAGGTACATCCTAAAAAAAATGTTCATCTCATTCATTATTTAAAAATATCCATGGTATTAAAAGAGTGCAAGAAAAGATCCTGTTTATGACAATAATGTTTCAATATTTACTTTGATTACTGTCTCTGTGAGATACTGAGGTGGGGATTCTTTTTCAAGCATGTTACCTGGTCTAACAATATTCGGGGAAGGTAAATAATATGATTAAGCTGGGGTCTTTGACAGTGATGGCACTTTGACAAGGAATTTTGTCTGTAAAGAATAAAATGGTGATCAAAATGGCCTCATGTAATATATACCCTGTCAAACAAACGTGGTATCTTTTTGCACAATAAATTTGGGTCCTAATGGCAGCAGATAACTGCATTGGCATAATGAACTTATACCTCCATAAAGCGGATTTTCCTTGTCTTACTTCCTTCTGGTGAAGACACTGCTATGCAAAATCAATGAAGCTTAAATATCAGCTATGAAAGATGTTTTAGAAAGTAATTACAAATGAAATATCAGTGTCAACAGGATGCATAATCAGATGACTCTGAAAAGTTAGTTCTTGCTTTTCAACCTCTTCATCAATTATCTGATCAAATTTGCTGATCATGGATAATTAGTGAGCAAGAAATAATGGGCGAAGACCAACTCAACTAAATTATATTGCTGAAGGAAATCACTTTTCTTTGGACAGCATATGTTTAACAAAGCAAAGCAAAAGGCCATGCAGCAAGGAACAAAGTGTGTAGCTCACACTTTCAGGATGAGAAATGGCATCCTGGTGTTCAGCAAAACTGTCAGACTTAGAGGAAATAGTATATAAGTGAATGTGATCTCCCTGAGCAACACTACAATTAAGCAGGTGAACATGCTTTTAAATGTATGACTGAGAAAATATTAAATAGAAGTGAGGAGGCTGTATTTGTGTACAACACTTGAGAGACTTTTGCTATCATGCCTACATGCATTTTTTGGTCATTGCCTTTAAAAAATATATTGATATATTAAAATATTATAGTGAAATATTACAAGGGAAAATCAAGATTTGGGAAACTAGCAAAATATATCCAAGAAAAGATTATGAAGTTGTTGTCTACAAGTTCATGTGAGAATAATCGATTCTGATAGGATACAGAGCTTGAACACATTTAAAAGGCCTGTGACTGGAAAATAGATAATTCAGAAAACAAACAAGAATCACATCTTAAAATCATAGATTCATGTAATAATTTAGATTGGAAGGGACCTCTAGAGGTTATCTAGACTGCTTTCCTGCTCAGAGCAGTACTAAATTTAAATTAAGATCACTTTGAGCACGGCCTTGAACAATGAAATTTGAAAGTCCCTGAGGGTGAAGGTTTCACAGGCTTGTTAAGCATCCTGTTCCAGCCCCTACCCATTTACTCTGCAATCTTTTTATTATATGCAGCTGAAAATTTCCACGGCTTATAGCCATTCCTTCTCCTCTATAGATTGTGAAACATTGAGTGGAGCCTGGCTCCATAATATTTTTTTTCCCTGTACATATTAAAAAGATAATTTAGGTATATATTTAATACTACCATAATTGAAAATGAAATCTGATTTGGGGAAAAGAAAATGCTTATATTTTGCAAATGATATGTATGGGGTTTCCAAGAGATTTAGGGTTCATATAAATCATGAGCCTGATGCAGGAGTTGCTGGGTGTAATCCTGTGATTCCTACAACTTAATTTATCTAAATTAAGTCTTGATTTACTGTAAAAGTTAATGCTTTAAACTCATGATGCTGTGAAGTCAATCAATTGCAAAAATAGTCTGGTTGATTAATTAACAGAACTAAAATGTTTCTGGATAGCAAGGGAATAAAGTCCTTCCCTGTCCTATTAGTGATGATCTTCATTTTCCCAACGGTGCTGACCTGGTAGATTCACCATTGATTTGGACTCTTATTTAGTAGCCTTGGTACTGGTATTCACAATCTTATGAAGATTAAATTATAGGCTCGGAGCATAATGTTGGGATGGTACTTACCTTCCTATATACTTCTATAGGACCGACATTCATCCCTTTTCTAGACATAGAATATTCTTTTTAATCAGTGAAGATAGAAAAAAGTATTTGTAGTAAAAAAAAAATCATGGACCAGAAGTCAGATTAATTTTGGTGAGATTAATTTTGTCTCAAAATGCCTTCTCCTAGCCATTGATCAGTAAAGAGAATACAGACAAATGATTCGGGAGCTGATATGGTACTCATCTAATAAGTATCTTAAATTGTGTGAGATGAGTTCTGAGAAAGACTGTGTAAGAAAACAGATATTCATAAAGAAAAAATACACATAAACCCTGAGTTGTCAATTCACAGACTTAATCTTTATATGATTGTTCTCTCCTAAGAAGAGTTGCAAAGATGATGAGAGGACTAAAGGGCATGACTTATGAGGGGTGGCTGAGGATACAGGTTTGTTCAGCTCAGACAGGAGACTGGCGGGTCGCCCCTTTGCTGACCATCATAAGATGATGAGTGGAGTGGGGGGTGCTGTTCTTTCTGGTGTTGGGTGATAGGCCACAAAGGGAAGGTGTCAGGAAGAGTTCAAATAGGACATAATGAAAAAGTTCTTCGCTGAAAGTAAGAAGAACAATGAGAAAAGGCCCCCCCCAGTTAAGTAGTCATGGCCGCTATCCTCTCACTGTTCAAGAAGCTTTTGGATAACACTCTTAGACATATGGTTTAAATTTTAGATTTCCCAGTGTGGAGTCTTGAATTGGACTCTTGTGTCCTTTCCAGCTCAGGATATTCCATAATCCCATGAATCTAATCTTTCACGATCATGTATTTGGATAGATTGACATTTCAGCTGCTATTTATATTCCATAGCTCACAGTGACATTTTGAATAGAGACTCTGCTGGTGCATGTACACAAGAATTGTACTTCAGGTTTTTGATCATGATTTTATGTATATGTGGGTAATTATCACTTTGCACATTTCAGAATCTATTTAATGAGAGAATCAAATCTTTCATTAATTTGATACATTTTTGCAAATATTGATTCAGTTTTGCTGAGGTTTGGTGGGAGATCAACTCTGCTTCAAATGTCTACCTTAACCAAAAATGTCCCTTATTTTCTAGAATAATATCTTTAATCTTGTATGTTTCTGACATTAAAACTAAGGTCTTCCTTGGTACTCAACATTTATATAAGGTAATGAATTTGGGACTTTGTTCTGTGTTTTGCTTAATATTTTTGAGGCTTTTCTTGTTTTAAAAATGACTGCCTCATAAATATTCTGTTTCATGGACCTACAAACCAATATTTACATTTACAGTCTGCAATTAAATTCCTATTTTCAAATAACTTGTATGAGTAACAGATCAATAACTTACCCATGCATCTTTCCCAGCACGAAGACAATAGAGTATTAAAGAAAGTGTTTACAAAGTTGTAATTCAATCAACATAAAAGTCCATTAAAGTAAAAAGCACATTTTTGCTTTTAAGGACTCATTTAGTGTGGTTTTTTTTATTGTGGACTTGATTTCCAAGGATTATCCTTTAAAACTAATACAGTTTAAAAATAATACAGTTATGGATTATGTATCATATATAATTAACTGTGAACATCTGTCAACATTTAGAAAGTACAGTGAATAACCTGAAATTATAATAGGTAATCATTTAGAACATTGATTTTTTATAAATATTTAGACCACTGTGTAATTAAGTTTTCACTGTTTTCACTGTACAATGTACGTGTGCATGGTCATCCTGTATCCAGGTAGCACACATATATATATAAATAGCAGCATTACTAAGAATCACCTCAAATATGCAAAATTAAAGATTAAATACCTAGCTTTAACCATAAAAATGTAAAAAATATTACAATTGAACAACCAACTTTCTCTTCTCTGGACATGCTTAATGCATCTTTTCTTTAGCTTTCTGTTTTCTTAGAAGCAATAAGCTAAAAGTGAGGATGTTAACTTTATTAGAAAGAGTATTATTACTAAATTACAACTCTTGCTTGCAGTCCAACAGAAGACAATAATGAATTAAAAAGTATTTTTGAGGAACGTACCCAGCTGCTACTTCTGTCTGCTTTCCTGTTTCCAGTGTATGATGATGACTTCTTCTTGCTTTCTATTAGAGCCCCTCTCTGTATTTCCACATCATCTGATTCTGGTGCACCCTTTCATGATATTTACTGCATGTTCTCCCTTCTCTGCCCTGAACTTTGAGATAGAGAATGGGGCTTTGTTAACTGGGGAGTTGAAAGGCATCACATGCCTCTCCAAGCAGAATAATCAAAACATTTGTGTATCCTTTCTATTTCAGAGCCTGTGCCTAAGAATCAGAGTTCTGACACACTGTCTCACCACCTACCCTCTGGTCTGCGTCTGCAAGTGGCAGGTATAGTTTCAGAAGATTTGCATGCTACATAATTAAATCCTGGGTAGACCATGGAAATAATAATTTGGGACTGTGATTAATTATATTTGTCACAGTTATTACAACTTACATTTGTAAGATACAGCTCAAATGTTGAATTGGTATCTTTTTACTGATATGTATTAAGAAAGCAGATGACTGAAATATCTGTCTGGCAATATTCATGTAAGTTCATTGCTATCATTTAAATACACACTGTATCTTCAAAACTTTTCTTTGTTCTTCCTAAACTTTACCTGATTTAACATAGAATTTATTGTTGAAGCAAGCAAGTGTGCTCAAAGAAAGGTGCTTCCACAAGCATATCAGCACATTTTTTTGTTTTTTGTCACTTTCATGGGTAACTTCACAATTAAACAGCTTTAGTGCATTCTACTCCACAGATCAGAATGGGCACCCGTCTGTCCTGTATAATATCCTGCATGCTGTATAGTCATGAATGTTTGTTACACTGCCAATTAATTTGCAATGATAATATTTAACAAAGGATGATTTTTCCAGCTGGAAGCAAAGTTATTCCCTATTCCCTATCCTCCCTAACACCACAACCATCATGTCCCTCGAGCCAGTATCATGAGATCTTTATCATCTCAGAGCGATGTTAAAAATAAGCAGATGGGAAATTATTTTAATATCTTATCTGGAGGATAGCATCTCCCAGTAGTGCAACTGCCCTCCTAATATTGGACCTTGGCATCAACTCTGCAGAAACCCACTCCCAATGTGTGATACTTTCTGTATGCCCTTGTTAGAGGTCTTTTGTTTGCCTCCTTTATTCAGTGTTTCATCATGACAACTGAAAGTGACATTTTAAAATCTAAGAGGATTTTACATAACAGGACCCCTATTGTCATTCTTCATTTCCTTTCAATTTGAGCACGTTTGTTGCATTTTCATTATGTAGGAGATCATGCAGCATGTCAGTGCACAAAGTCTCTTCCTTCCTGCTGGCAAGGTACATGAAAAGTAAGTCTCAGGGCCAGAGAGTTATTCTTGCACAGAATACAGAAATGCCTTTTATTAAAGGAGGCTAACAGCCTGTGCCAAAAACTAGCTTGACATAGACAAAGGAAAAAAACGAAACAAAAGCTTATGAATTTTGTCATATGAAATGCTCATTGTGACAACAATGAAACAACACAATGATATAGAGAAGATGCAAAAGAAAGGTAACTGACTACATTAACTGGCACAAAGGACCTACAACTACAATAGAAGTTTGGGGCTCATGTCTCATCCATCGCCTCTTAAACAGGTTGAGAAAAGGACACTTAAATATGGTCAGACCATGGAGAAAATGTTGGGGAAATACTTCTGAAAAGAGGAAGATTATTAGGCTTCTGCATTTCTCTGCAGATACTAGCTTTATGGTTTAAAGACCTCCATGACTGCCAGTTTGATGCTCTAACAGGACTAAAAATGGGCAGCACATGGCAGAGCTGAACTAATCTAAGTCCTGTTGAGAGTCCCATGGGATCTACTTTTGCCGTGCTCCACTAATGATTCCTTTCTGTTCTTCTGCTTCTTCTTCACTAGGAAAAAAGTCTGACTGTTTAACCAGCAGCACAGGGGTAGATGGATTCTGTCTCACTATGAGGAGAAACAAGCCCAGAGTATCTCAGATTGAGGAAAATGGACAAGGAACCAAAGTATAAAAGCAAAATCTGTTTTCAAGGCCCTGATAGTCTGATAATACAAACATAAACACGTGTCCTTCTATGACTTCTGTATTTCCTTTTGCCCCTCATTTTCTCTTTGAATTTGTATTTGACTGTCTTGCAAAATAGGAAAGTAGCAGAACTATCATATCCTCACCTGATAAAATGATAGAAAATATAACAGAAATCTTCACCACTTAAAGGGAATTTTGATATATATTTTGATTTATTGATCTTCACAGCCATCTCAACAGGCTCAATGCTGCCTTCTGATCATTTTGTCTGATCTACCTAACATATGTACACTTACTCTGTAATTTTCCAAACTTTCATAAATGCACATGTATGCTTGCCATCTCAACCAGAAATATGAATCTTGTCTGTTTAATACTGTAGTAAAATAGGATTACATTTTTGGTAGTATGGTCTGCTAATACCTGTGATAACCAGATTACCAATAATTATATTCCATAAGAGAAGTTCCTAATCAAAAATAATTCGTGCTTGATGGCAGCAATGTACTGACCAGGGGGTGAATCCCAAAATAATAGATTGGTTTGGGTTGGAATGGACCTTAAATATCATCTGTTTCCATACACCCCTGCCACAGGCAGGAACACCTTCCATCCAACGTGGCCTTGAGCATTTCCGGGTATGGGGCAGTCACAACTTCCCCGGACAAGGTGTGCCAGTGTCTCAACATTGTTACAGTAAAGAATTTCTTCATAATATCTAATCTAAAATTAGCCTCTTTCAGTTTAAAGCCATTTCCTCTTGTCATATCACTGACATCATAAAAAGTCTCTCTTCAGCCTTCTGGAAGAGAAGCAATAGAGTGAGGCATGTGTTTTCTTCCTATCCATTAAATATTTAGGAGCATTCCTTAGTAAGGCATGTTTCTTTGTATTAATACATGTACTGGGATTTTCCCAGTTATTATAAAAATGGTCAGCAAGTACAACCTGGTCCTGAAACAACTGACTAGATATCTTATTGCTTAAGGATTTCAGGATACAAAATGAATTTTGGTGTATGATAAGTACAATTCTAAATATACACAATATAACCAAAACATGTTGTGGTCCCAAACTGAATATCCTGTAGTTCCCACAAGTCTCTACACAGTGTTATTGTTTCCAGATGATCTTCAGTATCTTTCAAAAAACAGGCAGAAGAAAATAGTAGATAAATCTACCTTGTCCCAATCAATCTTATATATGGCTTTTGGGATTTTTTTTAGTTGTTTGGGTTTCTTTATTTTACTTTACTTTATTTCTTTAGTAATCAAGTCCAAGTCAGCCACTGACCTGAGATTAATGCAGGCTAACAAAACTGCAATTATCCAGACAACACATCTTTATTTCTTTCTACTTAACTACAAGACACTCAGTAGTCTCACTTTTCATTCAGAGTTTTACAATAAAAATAATTTTTTTCTATTTGAAATTTAAGCACTTGAACATGTATAATTAGTGGAGATGCTTGGATTTCATCTAAAGAAAAGGGTTTAGGTCTTTCAAAGGACTAGTACTGAACTATGTATTTACAAATGTATCCCAAGATCTCAAAAGGGCAAACAAGTAGCAAAGAAAACTAGGAAGTATTTATTTATGTTTAATGGACATATATTGCAATATCTATTATAAAAAATAACAAGTACCTATTATCAATATATTTTTATATATTATATATATTTTTAAGAATGGCCATTGAAAAAAATTATCAATCCTTTCATGTAGTACATGAAACAAAAATCAAGACCTTATTAAACATGTCCTCCTCTCTTTAACTATTGTTTTTTGTAAATAATTAAATTTTTCTTAGTTATTGCTAATCTATGTATCTCTTCTTTTGCTTTCTTCACTGATTGTCTGACTATGGAAATTATCTGGAATTATTTATCTCTGTCTCACTCCAATTATGTCTTCTAACATCTCTTTTAAAAAATCTAATTTGCACTGGTATACATAAAAAACTGAAAAGTTTGGCAATAGCTATTTGAAAACCAGTGTGTCATTATATATGCTCCTGCACAACTCTGCTTTTACCTCTATTATTTGCCTCAACAGGGTTTTTTTTCGTCCAACTGTGTTACCTTAGTTTAGATTCCTCTTCAGATTCTCTCTGAACCCAGTTTCATTTTTTTCCTCAACATTTTGCTGTTGCATGCTGCTTTTCCACTCAAGCTTTTTTTAACTGAATCAATATGGCACCAATCTGCTTTACCCTTCTATAACCACTACATTTACAAATACTGAACTACCAAGTCAGAATGAGGAGAAGAACGCTTCCCTGTTTTATTAATTATGCTGCTTTCAGTGGTGTTTTATTTCTACAACAGTGATATAATTTCCCAGTGCAGGAGTACTGGCAACTTAAAAGAACTGCATTTTGTGAGGAGATTTCATTTTATATATAAATTTCTAAGTCTGAAAAAAAACCTCTGGTGGATTTACAATTCATTCATTCTTTTCCCACCATCCTTGGTTGCTAATACATTCTTCCAAGCAATTTATATGCAAATATCTATTGATACAAAGGAGAGTGAATGAGGAAAACAGACAAGCTACACCACATACATTACAGTATATTTTCTTAAAAGTTCTCCTTTCAGCTAAAACAGTAGAAAGCAATAGCAGCATCAGTGTCTTTGATGTAGGACCTGTTGCTCTGTTTCCACATCACTGCATTAGAGAACAAATGAGGGGACATGTAGAGCTTTTGGTCAGGTGAGCTGTGGTATCTTTGTGTGTTTGTACAAGTTCTCAAGCCACTCTTGGTCAGTCTACATGGCAGCTGTGGTCACCTGCATGAGCCACACTGTCCCTAAAGGCCCCTTATGCAGTTAGGTTTAGGATTAGCCAATGCAATCTGTACTTAGTGCCTGAGCTAGTTTTGATCTAGCTTACCACTGCTGCAATAACACCTCTGATTGCTGCAGGCTCATGGCTCTTCATTCTCATTGCATAAGGTAAAATGCTGAACAGATTACTTAAAGCAGTGGGATAAAGGGGAAGAGAAAACCTCTAAGGTTTGATTCTCAGAAGTATAAGAAAGAGATGAGAGTGAGGTTTTGGAATTTCACAGAATCACAGAATATTATGAGTTGGAAGAGACTCAATAGATCAAGTCCAATGCTTCAGTGCCTATATGGGGATCAAACCCACAACCCTGGTGTTTTTAGCACTGTGCACTTACCAACAGAGCTAATGCATAAATACATACAAGTCATTTACACAGCTGTATCTTGTCTGTGCACATAAGATAAAAATATGCAACTCTGTATGCTAAAATGAGCTGTGATTCATGAATGAAGCAGAAGAAACACTGACCAATTTCCTCAGAATAAAAAACAAAACAAAACAAAAACAAATATAATATTCCAAATTGTTCAGCTTTGAGAACTACAGTATATAGTTAGCTTTGTATATACTGTTGCTGTATCTGCAATGAAAAAGGCTTGTTTTTTTTGGTTATATGTTTTCTCCTTTGCCCAGCTGCTCCAGAAGTGATGGAGCAGCTTTGGTGGGCACCTGGCATCTGGCCAGGTTCAAGTCACAAGGGCACTGCACTTATATGAGGTCACTCACTTCACAGACTTTTCATAAAAGGACAATTTTTAAACATTCATCATGCCTTTAATGTATAGAAGGAATGTGAACTTCACAAACAGGATGAAAAAATTGGTTTGGGTTAGACAAATACAGACCAGCTTAGTTGCCCAGGCTTCCTTACCTGCCTGGCTTTCAGCTGCCATCCTGAGCCAGGTGTCCCCAGTTTCCTAAGTCACAGCATCCACCCCTGTGCAGATGGAAGTCAGGAATACTGTCTGCTGCCTACCTTTAAAAACAGGAATTCAATCTGTACATGTGGTAAGCTGAATTAAGGTCTACTGCTTGTCTTATCTCCATTGACTTTAACAGGAGGTTGCACATGTGCACATTGGCAGCTACTGCTTCAAGAATCAAAGCTTTGATCCCTATTGGGCTGTTTTGTGTCAGCCTCTGGCTTCTGAAATGTCTGCTCCCCCATGCAACTTCTTTTTCCTCAGAGTCCTACCATCTTCAGTCATTTCCAGAAGTGGTTCCTCCTCCTCCATCTGTCCTCCTAGTACTAATGGTTTGCTAAAAAACTTTTACTCCAAATCCTTGTGTGATTAGTAGCTCAGGAAAAAAAAAAAAAAAAAAAAAAAAAAAAAAAAAAAAAAAAAAAAAGAAGCAGCAGATTTTGCCAGCTACATGACATTTTATCACACATCTCTTTGATAAAGATTTTTACCACATCTGGCAGTTCAGAATATGCAGGAATATTTCTACTGAAATTGAGCAAATTCAGTTCCAATCACACTTAGGCATAAGAAAGCAATAGGCATGCAACTCCTGTTCTGTTCTTTAGTTAAACATGAAAAGTGTGCATCTCAGTTTCTCTGTAATTAATACCGACTAAAATGATTCACATAAAGTTAGTGGAATAATTTTTTTTTCAATAATTATGTCTTTAAATATGTTTTTCCTTTATCATCTCTTTTTTAAGTAAACCAAATATTTTAGGTAAAAAAAAAAAAAAAGAAAAAAATCAGAAAGTTTGAAACAAATAATTCAAGTTGCAGAAGAAAACCTTTATATTTAAAACATTTTGAATTATTAATGCAAACATCAGACTTGCTGTTTACAGATGGATATATTCCAACGATATATCTGTTAAAATATTTACCACATTAATACTTCTAAATGCCAATATGCTCATTAGATGAATCAGAAACTTTCATTTTGCCATCAGTCTTTATTAGTTGCAGTTGAGTTCTGGTATTGAATCACAGTAGATTAGTTCAGCTCAGGTCACAGGTATTTACGTGTCTATTTACATGCCTATTTTGTCATGTAGATAGACTAATCCACTTGCAAAAATTCAAAAATATGCTTATAGGAGATGTTAAAAAAACCCAACCATTTTACATCACACATTGTTAGCACAAATTACTTTATAAACTGCTACAGACTCCAGACTAATGCAATATTTTCTATTTATCCTTTTCTAATAAATATATACATGACACAGATAATTACAAGACATGCAATCAGCAACCCTTCCCAAAATTATCCTGTTTTAGAACAGAAAAAATGTATAGACTAATATTTAGGAAAGAAAGATTTTGGCAGAGGACTGCTTCAGAAAGGAAACACAAATAATGCACCTGTCATCCTGTTGCTGTATTGGAAGTTAGAGCCATGTAAGTGATTGGCTGACTGAAAGTTTTACATATTTATTTCCTGGAGTCATTGTTTCTGTTCAATAGCTACTGCCAGTACCTGAAAACAAATATCACTTTCACTAGACATGGAAACAAATGTCACCTTCATTAGTCTTTCCTCAGGGTTACAGTCTTCTTAGCATTGAACAGGCTGCTTCTGTTCTGGTTTCAGAATACTGAGATCTGCATGCAACAGTATTGCCTTAGAACCTGCACACCATTATGGATTACTAGAAAAGACTGATCACTACAAATTAAATATTGAAAGTGGGGTTTTTTTATTTAATTAATATAAAATTATTTAATTATTCATTATTCATTCAGTAAGAACGTTTGGATGATGATATATTACTTTGTTGTTCAGACTGTCAGTCCAGGGTACACAAAAGGCCTGTTTTTATTTCAAGTTAGTAAAATATTTTATTGACACATCAATACCATAGATAAAGAAAAGAAGACATACAATTTTTCTGGTAGTATTAACCCATTACATATTTTTCTTTAATGAAGTGGACAGATATGACTTACACTAGATCTCACCAGTGAAATAGCGGGTTAGTTCATGGATGGAAGACCTCCAAGTAAAGGCCACAACTGCTGAAAATAAAATAGCTGGCCCAGAAGACCAACAAATGCTAAGTGAAGTTACTATTTCATCTGGTCAGTTTTCTGCAAAGTTATCACCGTCTTTGTACTAAAAAAATAAGGAAAATAATTTCCTAAACTGTTTTATTAGCAAAGGAGTTTTTGAAAAAGCTGATGAATTCTAATGATTCCTGATCAAATTATTTTCTGAGTAATTGTAAGTTGTCCTTACACATTTGAATTTGACCTTTTTTAATCATACTCTCATTTTTCTCCTTTTTGTAAACAACTATGTTACAGTATTGTCATGCACAGAGTTTGTCTTCTATCTGCATTTTGTGTGCAATAACTGTCTTCCTGACTGTCATCTGTCTGGTCATTCCTTTTAGCATCTGTGCAAGTAAAGACATAGTTTCCCATCAGATGATACAGTAAGAAGGTAAATCCAGCCAATTTTTTTACTTCCAACAGCAATCAATACAAGCTCAAGAAAGAATATATAGTAGGAATCTCCTGTATATAAATATCTCTATTTGGGGACACGTTTTCTGATAGTGTATTTTTTCAAACTCTAATATCACCAATCTAAATCTGAATTTGAAGCCGAGTAACAACCAGATGATCAACTATATAATACTGCAGGTGTAATGGCTTTAATGTGTATCTCTTCATTCTGCTAACAAAATCCAACATTTTATAGGAGACCTTTGTACTTTCAAAGGCATGAGAAAACTGAGCAACTGTTTCAGCCTCTGATGTAATCACACAGGTCAGTGACATTCAGACACGAAGCCCATTGAAGACAGTGACTAATTTTGCAAGAGCTCTGTTATCAATAGGAGAATGATAAGTTTTGTAAGCAAAAAATTGGAAAGTCAGGGATATAGGAAGGATATCTCTCAGAAGCAAAGCCTGAGTAAAAGTGGATTAATGATACATATAAACCAAAACCCCTCAAATCCATGAAAAGTAGTAAATCTAATTTTTTTTTTAAACATAGTATTTGCAAAGTTACTCCAGAAAATGGGAGCTATCTTATGGCTCTTTGGTCTTGACTCTTTTGAAATGCAAAGTGCTTCATAAGCACTGCTTGAGTGTGTCTGTGCAAAAAGCTGCTTTCTTGCAATTCTTACCAGCACAATGACAGTCTATTCAGAAAATTTGTTATTCAAAGTAAACAATATTATAGTCCATGTGTTTTGCTTTGTTTTGTTTCTCTGTTGTTTTGGATTGTTGGTTTTGATTTGTTGTTGATTTAATTTTGAGGGAAAGGAAATTGAGTAACAACTATAAATTATAACCAAAGACATACCACATCTTTCCTTTGTACCTGAGAAGGTAGACAGAGAGTTCCAGCCTTCTTGCTCTTGACATGACATGCTGTATGTCTGCAAATGTCCACAAACATGAGCTAGAAAAACAACAAAAAATCATTTTCTGTTGAGACCAGTTGATATTTATCCATTTTCTGCAATGTATTAATTAAGTAAATGAGAGGAGGGTGCAATGATCAGTTGAGAATATTGAGACTTGAGTGGAACATTGAGAGATATTAGTTTTTTAGCTTAAGTAAATTTTATATAGAATGAATTACACAATCAAAATACTGTGTGTTTAGCATGCTGTTTGACTTAGCATGAGCAACTTGGTTGGGTGAAACCTTAGGATGCAAGCTGTGAATTTACACCTAGATATGCTCTTAGCTGGAATAGATTATAGGAATGCATTTTCATAGTAACCTTTCTAGTAGCTAGTACAGTGATTTACTTTGTCTTTAGTATGAGAAAACATTGAAAGCACACTGATGGTTTGGTTGTTGACAAGTACTGTTTAGCCCAGATCCAGAGCTTTGTTAGTTTCCCAAAGAGCAGGTGCAGCAGCAGTGCAAACAAGACACTTCAACTGCCAGCAGGAGCTGTAACTCCACAAGATGAGAACAGTGGACAACCTGCCTGCATAGACAAATTGAAATAATCCAATGAGTTGTTAAAAGACCCCAAAATCACCATTAGAAGAATAAAAGCATGCAAGACATGGGAAGAGTGCATGAGAAATGGGTGCAGAATTCATAAGGGTAAAATTTTCTGGAAATTTCTTTGTTCTGTGTCATTCTCTGAAGGCACACAGCTTGAGCACACCTGCTGCTGTAGCACTATATTATTTATTTTTATAAATCGAATGCCTGAGACTCTGCTATGGGAAACCTAAGGTCAAACCCAAAGAAGAAGGAAGCATGTCCATGAGTGAGTGTGCATGTGAGCAAGGAGTTGGCTCACTGGACCTCTCTGCTGCAAAGGGACTCTGGTCTCAGCAGCTAAAGTTTCAGGTGTGTCTGTGACTCCTTGAGTAGCATGAGGATGCTTAGGCAGCAGCTTCTCCTTTAACAGTGAAACAGGTGCCAGGTCAATGTGTGTGTATGGGTGTATTGAATTGGAATGCTTCATCAAATTTTACTCCAACAGCCAAGCATACTAAGATAATTTTCTCGTAATCATGCATAACATAATATTTCTATGCATGGTATTATTTACTATGAATGAACTCCATTTCAAAATGCAAACATCTTTAAATTAATGAAAAATAATTATTGTAATTCCTGTGCAGTGACCTTCCACATAGTGATCATAGCATGTACTAAATAATGATTTTAACCTCAGAAGAACTTCTGTCAAGTACTAAGCAGAGAGAAGACAAGTGACTTGTTCAAGTTCATACAGAAATAGAAAGCTAAGAATAAAAATCCAGGAATAGAATTCATGGGACTGAGTAACAGCTCTAATTGAGGCAGAATCTTGGCCTTTACTCTTAAAAACAGGTTTAGTTCTGTGGTTGACAAGAATTATTGATTTCATCTGTTTATTCGTTGCTAGTAAGAAAATGTGTTGTATTTGAAAACCCTCCTCTATTTAAACTGATGGAATAGTAAACTGAAGAGGGAAGCGTGGCCAAATGTCAGTTTTATGAAGCAAGCTCTAGATAGCCAGGCTGTGTGGTAGGGTTGGCCTCTGTGAGGACACCAGGAGCTACTGCCATGTCTGACAGAGCCAATACCAGCAGGCTCCTTGTCAGACCTGCCACTGCCCAAAGCTGAGCCCCTCAACGACTTTGGTGGCACTTGCGAGCAACTGAGCAAAAGAGCAACAGAGTAACACCTGTGAGAGAGAGAAAACCCTTCAAACACCACGGTTGGAGGAAAAAATGGAGGGACGAGGTGCACCAGGCTCCAGAGCAGAGATTCCTCACTCCCTTGAGCCCATATAAAGCCACAGTGTCTCAGACATCTACCCTGCAGGCCATGGACAACTCCACACCAGAGAAGATGGAGATCCCACTAAGGAAGCTGTGCCTCATGAAGAGCTCAAGAAGAAACCTGCTCTGGGCTGGACCTTGTCAGCTGTGGAGAGGAACTCATGCAAAAGTAGATTTTCTGGCAAGAGCTATGTCTTGTGAGACACACTGGAGCAGTCTGTTAATGAAGGACTGCATGGCACTGAGGGTGGGTCAGGGAAAAAGGATTATGAGTGAAGTTCAGCTTGAGAAAATGAGAGGGATGAAAAGAAAATTATTTTACTTTTGTTCTTATGCATAACTATGCTACCCTATTATTAATTTGCAATGTTGTAAATAAAGTTCCCCAAAGTCAAGCCTATTTTACCCATGGTAGTAAGTGGTGAGGGATCTCCCTATCCTTTTCTTGCCCCGTTAGGTTTTTTCATCTTTCCTCCCTTGCTCCACTGAAGGGGTGAGTGATAGAGATGTTTGGTTTAATTTCCAAAACTGTTATTTCTGCTCCTGTATGGATGCTTTAAAAATAATTATGAAATTTCTCTCTGGATATTGCAGACTTTAGCTGGGGTTAGGCATATTCCTTCCTGGATTTCATTCCATTGACGTAAAGTGACTCATGTGAAATCAGATGGTAGCAAAGTTATGGAAGATGGCAACAAAGAAAAAAATCTTCCTCTGCTGTAAACGCTTCCACTTAAGCTCAATTATTTGTTCATTACCAATTAATGTGAGCATTCCTAAGTATCACTTTGGAAGGTAAACCATGGTATTAGCTGTGCTTTCCAGCACGGAGTATTATCTTGAAATTAACAACTTACAGAATTGTTGATGCTGCCTTTTGCATTTTTCTTGGGTCTGGACTTTGGTGTGTAGGAATTTGGTGTGTAGGAATTCCAGCGTAGAAATTTGACTGACATAAGCCAGAACCACAAAGGTCGGATGTCTTCATGATAATTAATTACACATTTCTTTTCAAATTAAATCCAGAACTGGAAAAAAAAAAGATTGATTGCATTTCAGAGTTGAAATAAGTGGCAAAAGCCTGAGTTGAAATACTCCTCTATTTCTTGGAGCAGGAAGAAATACATTCACTCCACCATACAGACTTTCATATCTTGGATCTATATGTGTCATCAAAACTGTTCATAAAGTAAAGAACTTTTCATTTGTGAGCAAAGAAAACACATTTTGTGTTTATCTGGTCTTACCCTAAGAAAATTAAAGGGTAATTAATTAGACCATAATTAACTTATTATGCTGACAAACAACATGAAGATCAACAAAAAGCTGCAGAAGGTATTTTTTTTGTCTTACAGCAACTTGTGAACTGCTCCTGGAATATTTTTCATCACATCCTTCTCCAGTTTGAGTCTAAAGCTTGAATCTAGCCTGAAATTATAGCCTCAAAGACAAATTTGAAAATATTTCTCATTTACTTTGCTTGGAACAATTTTTTTTTTTTTAAATTAACATGGTTTAGAAGTGGATCATTAGTGTAATAGCAATGAGTCCAACAGAAAGTCCAAAATATCAAATAATATACTGAGTGCCAGTGTAAAGTAGCATGAAATTAATCTAAATAAGACTCTCACTTATGCTGCTTTAAAATTATTTACATTTCCTTCTGTGTTGATGAATCAGATTTGTGAAAGTTGAGATAAACCTGGAAAGTGAAATGAAGGGGGTGTTGTTTGGTTAGATATGTTATTCAAATGAAGGCGAAAAAAACATTCAAGAATTCAATAGAACAGGGTGAGAAGCAATTTTTTTGTGAGAGGATTTCATCAGGTAAGCAACAATCCTGAGGATAGATGGCTCACTCCAGATGCTTTTGAGATCATTAACTCTTTCCTGAATGTGATAGGCACACAACTTTTATAAAGTTTCATTTAAAAAGTCACTCTTAAAATTATGACCAAAGTAACAACTATATGTTATAAGAGCATCTCATGTTAGGAACTTCACAGAAATGGAACATGGTCAGTGTTTGCACTGGGAACCTACAAACCACATGCAGCTGGTGATGCTCAACCAATGCAGCAAGCAGCTTGTGTATGCATTAGAGACATGAGAACCAGTAGAGGATGATACAGACAAAGTGATAGTCTAGAAAGATTATCTGTGAAGCAGACTTAATGAATAGAAGAAAAGCTGTAGCTGACAGAACCAGATCATGGTGCAGCAAACAGAAAGATTGTAACAAAACAGAAATTTTTATTTCTATATGCAGTTATTATTTTACACACACACATAGCTAGGCTATAAGGACAAGCAAGGGGTCAAAGACAAGACATTTCTCAGATACTGAAATTCTCCCAATTGATGAGAAAAGGAATTACAAGAGCTTGCTTGAGCAGGACCCTCATTTAATACCCCATTTCACCAGACAGCAGATTTCTAGACCTTATAACCCAAATAAGTTTTAGAAAGGAAAACTGAAATAATTATGAGTCTTCACTCATCACTACTTACTCTACCATATGGAAGAACAACCATTAATTTGTTCAATGTTTATCTAACTTCCTCTCTATGTTTCTCCAAGAAGTACATTTCCAAATATCTATGGAAGGATGTTAATGTGGTTTAGGAAATTGTATATTTTTAGTGCTGTTGTTGATAAGAATTACAGAAATACTGTGCTTTCCCTGCAAATACCTAGCATGTATCTTAGAACCTTTTAAACTACACATGTGAATTGACAGGACATTAGTACATCACAAATTATTTTGGTTTATATTCTGCAGAGACCTCCCAGATTTATGCAATTTTCAAACTGCAAACCCCTTCAGAATCTATCAAAATTAAAAAAACTATAGTATCAGTTTCCAAACAAAAAAACTTTTGGTAAATAAGTTCTCTGAAGAATCATGATTTTTTTTCTCAGAAAGTCACTTTATTTTAAAATTATTCAAGGCCTTCTGATGATTGACCAGTCAACTGAGAGATTAGGGAACAATTAGAGAGTTGTTTTCATGTTATGAATTCAGTGTCAATAACAAAACTATGTCTTTAATTAATAAAATTAGAAGTTATGCAACCAAAGAAAAATATTCATTTCAATTATTACACAGCAGGTACTTTGGCCAGCTCAAACAAAAGAAAAAATAAAATAGTGTACCTTTTGCTTCAGGTATCTGCCTCAGGACAGATTTCTTATTTATCTTTGAGTACTAAACAGTACTAAACACAAAACAGTATTGTAGAATTTGTGATCATTTCTTGTTAATACTTATAAAAAATTATTCATGAAGCAATTGCAATGGAAATTATCTTAAAATCATCTTAAGGTAACGGATTCTTCCTTGCTGTACAAAAAACTTTTGTTGTATATCACGACCATTAGAAGATTTCAGATTTAAATAATAATATGAAAGAATCCACAAATAAATGAAAGAACCATTTAAATGGATCTTGAAAGTTTTAGGTGAGCTCTCTTTCTAAGAAAGTTGGCATCTTTTTTCAGGTTTATTTCCAGCAAAGACATTTCCTCAAATTTATTTTTGTAAAATGTCAGTGTTGAGATTTTGTCACTCTGGTCAGTGATATGAAAAACGACCTAGCCTAGGACAATCAGTTCCCTGTTTAGTCTAACGTATCCAAGAATCATGAAGTTATAACTAGTATTAATTTACTTTAACAATATTTATAATATTAATAACAAAAAATAAAAAGAAGATTAGTCACTATTGGTAACAATGTTGAGAGAAGAGTGAAATGCAAGAACTCTTTTTAAACTGTTTGGCAGATTTCTGAACAACGGATATTGGACTGAGCAATTCTGTGACGCATTCAGGATATAGCAAACCCACTCTTTACAAATAAATGATTAATGGGATGCAAGACATATGTACAGAATAGAACAGGGTGTTTTGAGTATGTCAATTAAACTAGTGCAGGTAGGGGTAATTAGAAATTAATTTTATTATTTTTCAATTTTCTTGGAACTGTTTTATAAGGTTATAATTCATCGTTTTTGGCTACTGAAAGAGCTTTCAGTTTTACTCAAAGAATTTCATACTGCTTGTTTTTCCATTTAAAAGAATTATATTGTTGTTACATAGATGAGTAGAATGGAAAATGTGACCATTTATTGAGTTATCTCTCCAAACACTATCTCAGTGTGCCATAAAGGAAGAGCTCTCTAGCTGATCTCCATTTAACATTCCAGAATGTACAAGTCCTATTCTGCATTGATGTACTAGCCCCATGTAGATGTCCTGGATAACTCAGGAAAACAAAGTAAATTGTCACCTGTGCATCTGCCCTTGATGTCCATCAGCTCAGGATGATGGACACTTTATGTATCTTAGTCACAATTAAATCCTTTTTCATTAACAATAAATCTAAGTATCTTAATCTTAAATGGAATACCAGTTCAATTTAAATTTCTAAAGTATTCTTTGCAATTTTGTTTTGTTATCTGTTGCTTTGTGTTGGATTGTTCCTTATTATCTGAAAGAGAAAGAGATTACTTTGTTTTAGCCAGGAAGCTCTTAAGAATTTTTTTTTTAAACCTGTTAATTATTTTTGGTTTTACTTCCTCCCTTTCACAACTTTCAGGGCTACACATTCCATCTCTCTCCTAATCATAATTTGTGAAAAAATTGTGTCTTTTACAATTGTTACTTTACATTTCTTTTCTGGTTTTGTTTTGTAAGGGTTTTCACTCTCTTTGGAGGTGGAATGCATCTTTGCCATCTGAATGGAAGTTCCAAAGCTGCCTCCTCAGCTTGACTGGTCTCTGGTCTGTTCTTCACCTTTACTGTCACCGCATTACATCTGCCTTCAAAGATTTGCCACTGTCTTCACTTACGTCTTTCTTTGGACTATCACTGTCTGCTCTTTCAAATACATTCTTTTCCTTGGTAAATACACCTTTCCAGTCATCCCAGTGATTTATATACTTATGTACTGATAGAGTTTTCCTAGAGACTCTGACGCATCTTTCTAACAAATAAAGTGGATGATCTGACAATAAAGATCCGATCTTAATAATTATCTCCAAAATAAAAGTTGGAGACTAGTTTTTACAGAGTTGGATTCAAAGTACTTAACTTTATCAAACTGCCTTTATTGAGCCTTTATCAAAATGAATAAAGAAGGGCAAGAAGCCTTTCTGTAGTGGGAACAGAAATAAGGCTGGGAGAATGAAACTGAGTGCTATGGGAAGAGATCCATTATTCTGCACATCTGCAGTCAAGTGGTTTCCTTAAAATTTTCTCCTTATTCCTGGTGTTCTACCTCAACAGGGAAATACTTTGCAGCTTATTAGACTCCTGTTTCTCCTGAGAGACACAGGATATCACAGAGCTTGTCTTTTTAATGCAATATCAACATTTCCTCTTGGGAGAAGATACCATTTTCACTCCCTCAAGTAAACAGCACTAGAAATAAGTTCTGATTAGTGTTCTCCCTATTTCATCCAGAAACAATTAGTGAAGGATATTGAACCTGTGAATTACCTGTCATCCAAAGCATCATGGTGTGTTTACAAAAGTAAATGGACTATATTACAAGAGTATTGTATATGAAAATTGAGCTACTTATTAATGTTTGGGGTTTTTTTCCTAGAGCATCCTGGTACAAACATTATCCTGGAAATAAACTGTATGGTTATTTCTCCTTGCATTTTATGCTTTGATTTCTATCCCATCATCACCATCACCCCTTCAAAATACCACTAGAATACAGAATATTTTCACTGCAGCTTCAAGAGTATTTTTCTGCAGAAAAATTACTTTGAGCTTACAGGAAAAGAGGAATTTTAACATGCCTAGTGTATTTTTTCACCAGTCTCTTTTCCAATCTGACTGTCCACATATTATCTATCTCTTCATGGAAGAATGGCAATTGCATCAAGTTTTAAAAGATGACTGTAATGCAGTGAAACAGTGTCAGTTTAAGGCTAGATTTTTCTTATGGGCAAGGAGCAGGAGACTGAGGCTACCTTTAAAACCCCATTTGTCTGGCTGCATGGAGTTCCATGTGAATGCTGTGCAGTCAAAATTTATGATAAGGCAGGGCAGAAAAAAAAGGATAAATGGGTAGAGTAAGTTTAACAGGAAGAAATTGAACACTTGGGAGAGGGCATGTGCTTTGATTTTATGTTTATCTGTCTCAATAGAGTAAAAAGGAATATTTTTTATTTCTTGAAGCTATTTATGAGACAGGCTTCTTATTCATTTAGCTTACATTTAATGCCTGAATCTGTTTTTTATGTTTGTGAAGCTGACTGCTGTTTGTTAACATACTCTGTAATCAATGCCCCCATTACTCAGAATTACAATAAAAATCATTAGCACAAATTGCTACCCAGTGCTCATGTGTCTGTAGGGTGTAGAGAGGTTCATATGTAGCTCTGTAGCAGACCAGCTCATTATTGACTGTGAGCAAAAAGTCGCACATTGGTATTTTCCATTATATAGCTGCAACACCATGTATGCCTGTCTTCCTTATTTTATAATTTTTCTTTGGCCCTATGGCCATAAAATCAAACTACTCTTCTCTACTTCAAGAGGGATTGATAAGCCACCAGATTTTTTAAAACCATTTAGGTACCAAAACAATTAAAATAATACCTACCGGTATTTCAAAACTGGGCAGAATCCTAAATGTCACTGACTCTTCTGTGGAATTGATGCTTAAATTCCTGAAAATTGTATAGAATCCTACCTACCTCAAACATCTAAATTCCTTTGAAAGTCTGGTCTAAAGGATTTTTAAATTACATTGCATTCTTGGTGAATGATTTATAGTGCTGCAAATAATCCAGATGCATACAAGTTTTTAATGACATGGATTTATTGTCTTTGCATCTCTGCATCACTAATTAAACTGAAAGATAGAGGTGCAGCAAGATACCATCAGCAGAAACAATAGATTTTCTTAGAGTATTCTATATGATTAATATATCTATGGTGTTTTATTACTTTCAGTATATTTAAGAAAATTAACCTTTAACTTTCTAAAGAAAACAAATTGATTACTAATTATTTGGGTTTTTTGGTTTTTTTTGTTTGTTTTTTTTTTTTAAACTCACATTTTTAAGTAAAGGAAGAACTATAATTTAACAATGTAATATTAACTACAGTAATGACTTTTTCAGACAATTATTGTTACTGTGATTTATTACAGCAATATGTTTTTACTTTTATGTTGGAAGATGGACAGTGGAGTATCTAAATTTAAAATCAATTACTCCCTAATGATAAATGAAAATTCCCACCAATCAGAGCACAAATGCCTATTGGGAATGTAATAATTGGTGTTTTCTACCTCATCCAGTTCCCCTAAGCCTGTAGAGAATGTGGAAATTTGGCTTCTTTTAGCCTTTTCTCCTTATTAGAGATAAAAGATTAGGCCTTAATATTATTTCCGAAGAATTCCTCATTACCCTTTTCTGATTGTTGTGATATTAGCACACATAATAAGCTGCTGAAAAATTCTGTACTAATGTTCTAGGGAATGCATAGAGCATATTTGATCACTTTACTACATCAGATTTAAGACTTTACATCAGATTTAAGACTTTACAAGAAACAGACACCAGACATACAGACCAGTGCTCTGTATTTTAATGGCAATACCTTGTTTTAGTTAAAAACTTTTTTGAGGGGAGAGGGAAGATATTAAAAATTGCTTTACAGCAGATTTGGATAGGCAACTTTCAGATTTATTTTTCCTAAAATAGTATTCAAGTTTTATGTACTCATCAAACACACTGTAATCTTAGTAAGGTGGGTTTTTTAATCTTTTGCACATATTTTAATGAGAAGAGTAACACATGTTTTCACGTGCATTTATGTGTTCATGTGGAATCTGTAGTGATTAAATAAAGGGCTAAAGAAAAAGAAAAGTATATGCTACACAGCATTTTATTTCATGACTAAAATCATGGACCACCTCCCTGTTTAGGATACAGCTTAAATTTTATGTTCCTTACCTATCAGAAAGGCAAACAGGATGGTCAGCTTCTCTGGCATACATGAATCCTTCTGGTTGTTCAAACAGTGCTGTTTGCACTGTTGTAGTGCAAAATGGAAATTGTATGTAAGGTATTTCAATACTTGTAGATGACATTGTTAATTTTCATTATTAATATAATTTTCATATTTTCTTTGTAAATGTATTTCAATTCTCATCAAGATTCCTGCAGTGCACTAAACAGTCAGCTTTTGTACGAAATATTGAATATGCTGTGTACTTTGCTGCAAATGAAAAAATAATCTAAAAAACCAGACATTTGAGTATTTTTTTCTCATTTGAACACTTACCAGCAAAAAATATTTTTCTATTAAATGAAGAAGCATAACACAAAAAAATGGAATCCAAGTTCTGTCAAACAGGACAAAAGAAAAACAAGTTGTTTAAAACTCCAGTGAATTGTAAAAAAAGACCTTTAAAAAAATTACTACTTTGAAGTAGCTAATTGCTCTTCAGAGATATCTTCCTCTCTCATGAGTCTTCACTGATTTCTGAACTAATTTCTACATTTCTATCATGGAAATTTTAGTCTAAGAAGGCTACTGCAGGGCAGTTTTTGTGTTGTTGGGGTTTGGTTTGGTTTGGTTTTGGTTAGGATTTTTTGCTGTTACATATTTCACTGTTCATAGCAAATCACCTTCTGGATTTGTTGATGCTCAAATGTAAAGTTCAGCACTCTGCTATTTGACTGTCCCATTGTAAAATATTCCCAAGGTCTTGAATTTTAATACAGAATCACATCAGGGACAGCATACTTCAAATACTTCAGTTTTTCTCCTTGCTCTAAAAACTTCCAAGTTTTTCTGGTAAGTTGTTGCATATACAATGTCTGTGGTTGGCAATAGGGACTATGTGCATCAGCTGCTCTTGTTGCCTGTGTTATTAGCATCTAATTTTATTTTGTGTTTGAGAAAGAACTCATCTTTTCTCTTCTGGAAATTCTTTACCTGGAGATGTAAATACTACCATGCTATTCTAATAGTACTAGCAATACTAACCAGTGCATAAAACAATGCCATTATATATTAACTTTGACATTATATATTAACTTTGACATAAAGCAACTTTGAGACTGATTAAACTGATAAATCATCTCTCTATATGTCTACATTTAACACTTGCAGTTAACACCTCTTCATTTTGAAGCTAGAACATTTCAAGCTGTGGTCTCAATATGCAGTGAACATTTACCACATTAATAAGATCTTTAATAATAAAAGGTTATTTTAAAATGTGATCACAGTTGATGAGTGATGAGGCTGTGCTCCATGAGGAAAGAACACACATGTGAAAAACAGTTTTTTCTTAAAGTTGAAGATGTTTTGTTAAATATGTGTAAAAGAACATGTGAGTTCTCCCTGGTGAGTAATACCCTAACTGCTAGCACAATCATGTAGATTAGTAACAGTATTCCTGCTTATCTATTTCTTATCTATCACTTCTAGTGATGTGTCAGCTACCATCTCTAAGACAAAAGAGCAGGACAAATTCACTTGATTCAGGCCATTCCAGGCCATTCATTCAAGTAGTGCACAGAAATCCTTTAAAGCAATAACTACTTGTATGCTTACATTCTCCATGCCATTGAATTACTGATATGAATCCTGCATCACACATTTACCAGATAAAGTGTGGTTACAAAAAGGCATCTTGCCATGCAATAATGACATAGGCCACTTTTTTTTTTCTCCTGAAATCCACGTGAAACCATATGTTGTCCTTTTGAAATATAAGGTTATTAAAAATTTGTTCACAATGTCATTTACATCCTGGCTTCTCTTCAAGCTTACTCTAATCACCTTCTGTTACAGATCCAGAGTATCTAGGTATTTAGTATTTCACTGACTTTTACTTCTAAATTGTACTGACACATACTCTTCTGTTGAGGCACTGCTAATTAAATTGCAATAAATGAATGTAAATAATCTTTTCAAGAATAACTGAGAGAAGAAGAAAAAACCCACTCGTATCAATGTTTTGTATTTTGATGGATGGACTGTGTGTATATTTGATAACAATCTTTATTTGGTAGAGTTATTGTGTATTCAATTTATGTCAATATACTTCATGGGTAAAAATATTTCTCAACAGAAAGAAGCAAGAAATTCTGTTTTCATGGCTAAATGTCTTTCTGGGACCATATATTTATGCAAATCATATTTGTAGTAAAACTGAAAATCTTTCTGAGAAAATATATTTTAACATTAAATCTTCTTCTCTTTCATCCCCAGCTGGCAATGTTGTCTTTGGACTCACACCTTGAAGAGTAAGTTTGTTCTTTATAATCTTAACAAGGAGGGAGTTAAGTAATTATTATTTAAATTTTATCAATGTTTCTAAATCTAATATGGTGTCTTTCTGGCTGCATGTAAAAAAGCCAAGAAGCATTTGGCCTCCTTTCATTCTGTAGTCCAGCAGGAAGCTGTTGCAAGTTATGGTAGTATATAACCACGGAAAGTACAGGTTAATTGTGAGATCTGGCTTCAAGGCCCTAAAACATTATTGTAGCTTTGCCCTTCTGACCTACATTTTAGTGACATATTTTTTAACATCCTTTGGTTTTTGTTTTGGCACAATGTGAGAGTTTAGATGGCAAAACTTATATTGGTTGCACATG
This sequence comes from Passer domesticus, assembly GCF_036417665.1. NCBI lineage: Eukaryota > Metazoa > Chordata > Aves > Passeriformes > Passeridae > Passer > Passer domesticus. The sequence goes on from NC_087475.1 coordinate 78,423,411, forward strand.
AAATAGAAAACAAACAATTAGGTGTTCCATTGTGATTTGAATAAATAAATAGCTACTGGTTATTTTCAAGGAACAGAAATTTCTTGTAGCACAATACAAAGAGAGTTCTGGAACTTCTACTCAGGAACATCTTATACTTTAGGACAAGCTTAGGCAATAGGTTCTGCTAGAAAAATGCCAGAATGGCATTACTTTTGGAAACTTAAAATACATGAGCTTCTTATACTATGAAAATCAAGATTTAATGGTAAATTATAATTTGCCTTTGTCAGGGAGTGAACCATGGACCACCTTCGCTTGGGAGCTGCATGAATTCAGGCATTTGTCTTGATGTCACAAGAAGCTGCATATGCATACGTTAAGTGCCCCAGGAAAGAGTGGGCGTGGTTCCGGGAACCAGTTTATGTTCTGCAGACACTCCAACTGCAAAACTCAGAGCTCCCTGGGTCCTAAATCAAAATTCAGTGACAATTCTACATTTTGTTCCTGTATCATTTTTTATCCTCTTTTACTCCTCCATTGCTTTCATTACCTGCTTCATACTGAGAGGTCAAAGTAATTAATATCCTTATTTTTGACAGAATGTATGAGTTTATTCTTGCTCTGAAAGAAACTGTCTGTGGACTCAGCTCATTTCAATACCTTCAGCGATTACAGCACAGGTTGACAGTAAGCTGCATTTCATTTGGCTGTGGCTGATGTATTTGAAAAAGGAGACTCTATGAATAAACCTAATCTTTCTCATGCCAATAATGCAGCATGTCTCTCTGCAACATACTACATTGTTAAAATTCATAAGCCCCATTTCACAAAGAAGTTCCCTAGTCTTTTTGCACCTCAGCACAGCAGGAAAATGACTAGGGAAAACATCTAATATGATTACCTGTAACAGCCAATTTTAGGTTAAATAGATATTTAAATTCCACCAAATATTTGTACTCTCGCTTAACTTTCTGCTAAATTATTGTATTAAATTACAAGCCTACTAAAGATAAGAGGACACGGTTATTTAATTAACTGGGACTCTGTGAAGATTTGAAGACCAGACAACTGCAATTTCTGAACTACAATGTTGGCTTTTAGCTTTATGATTATTAAGTTCTAAAGTAAACAGATGCAAATTGTAGCACAATCATGTTAGTTCATTCTGACGGACTCAAATAGAACTTACCTATATGAAAAAGGCTTACCTCCTAAGAACTACATTCCTGTTCACAGGCAGGAATAGTAATTTTACCAAACATTGTGCATATATTAATTTTGTACATTGTGAAAAACACAATCACTTTTAAAAATAATTTTTAAAAAGTCACATGTGAATTACATGGGCTATTTCTCAGGCTTTTTTCCACCCCTCTTTCTAAAAATGATACTCCTCTCTTGATGTCCTGTGAAAAAAAGCTAGATGTTTTATTTACCTACTTCTGGAAATCCAAGATATATCTTCTAAGATTCAGAATTAATGTGTAGATGTGTAGCTTAATAAACATTTAAACAAAAATACATGAATCCAATCTGTCAGGGAAAAAAGGATATATGTAAATAAATAAGTTTTCCAAACTTTCAGCTTTGCTGTTAAATAACTTCCATTCAGTGTCTTTTTTTAAAGTGTAAGGATAAATTAAATAAAGGACATGAAAGATAAACTGAGAGAAAACACAAAAATATTTTGTATAAAGCTTACTTATATCATTCCAGGAAAAAACTTGTTGAATATTCAGAGGGAATTGTAAATCTAAAGCTTGTAATAAACCAGAAATCTTTATGGGAAATAAGGAAATTACGTCTAATGGTATGTAAAAACATGTTTAAACAAAAGAAGTATTGTGCTAAACTCTATAACAGTAATGTTTGCCAAGAAAAAGTTGAGACAAAATTTGTTTTAAGAACACAGATATTCCCTTATTATTATATCTTTCAAGGTTATATACTCATAAGAAACAATTATCATATCATTACCCTTGTGCTATAAAACTAATTTTCTCTTTCAAAATTGATGTGAACATACTTAGTTGATTGAAAGGGATGGATAAAATCCATGCATTTTAATGCTCTTTAATGGGTTGAGTCTAGAGAGAGTCTACCTTTCACAGAAATAAAAAAGGCTGAAATAAAGACACAAAAATTTCAAGTTTGTAGTGCTGATCCATGCTGTGACTAACACCGTACAATCACGTTGAAGAGATCTGTCATAGTTTACTTGAAATGTTTTCTTATATTCCAACTATTTCAGATAATTACATATGAAAAAAAAACTAGTTTTGTTATATGCTATTTGCATACTACTTTCTCATCCCTGCCCCAAAGGACTTTCAAACTTCAATCCTTTTACATTTGTTTTAATATTTAAACGTTCAGAAAAGAAGCTGGTTTGAGAGGAACCCTTTTTGAGCATCTATTTCAGGAGGACTTAGATAGGTCTTAATCATTTTGAGGAAATCACAATTAAATGAGATGAATGCATAAAAGAACTGTGAAGTTTTGAAGCAGGTTGAACAAACAGAAGGAATATTTTCATGATCATCAGCACAGCTCAGACATGTTTCTTGATGCCTGCCTGGATCTAGATAAATATCATTCACTTATTAGTTTAAAGAGTGCCCAATAAATAGAATTGCATATTCTTGCAGTTTGAATAAATAAATATAATGTAAATCAAGATTTTTTCCTTGCCTCACCACCCTCACAAAAGTAATTCAGGAACATTTCAAAAAGGAACTATCAGAACACAATACTGTAAAAATTGCTCATTATTTAAATTCATTTTAGAATTTTTTAAGAGTCTCCTTTTTTAGATTAATTTAAGTAATTTCACTTGACCTGAGACTATTGTTCAGAAAATAAGCAACTCTTCAGAAACATCTTGCTCAGCTATCTGCCAGCTGCATCCTCTTGAGGTTTCAAGCAGATCCCTGTATTCTGTCATTGTGAAGAAGGGGGAAATGAAAGGAAAAGAGATGACAGATTTATCATAATTTCTTGTGTATAATTGACCATTGTCAAAAAAAGTCTTGCCTGGAAAAAAATTAGGTAAATCCAGTGCCTACTGAAATCTCTGCTTCATTTCCTTTTTTACTTTTGTCTTGTTTTCTCAGTCTCTCAGGTGGCATTGCTGGTTTACTCACCACCATTTACTCTGTAATGCAGAAGGCTGTGGCAGAAGCATGGGCATGAAATGAGTCTGAACAAGAGAAAGTGAAGTGTCAAGAGGCCAGAGTGAAAGGTGACTACGTAAGTAGCACTTCTAAGCATCTTATGCACTGGCAAATGTGGTTCAATCCAAAATGATTCCTCTTAAATTATATTATTCTTATCCTTCCATTAACATGTTTTAGAATTCTGTTTGGGATTTTCAGTTGTTTTTCAGCTTTGTTTTTGTCGTTTTGGTTTTGGGGAGATTTTTGTATTTATTTCTTTGGTTTGTGTTGAGTTTTTGTTTGTTTTGTTGGGGTTTTTTAATAGTAATTTTCAATATAATATCTTTATCAATTGGAAATATTTAGTGGGAAAACACTAGGCTACACCTTTTATGTAAGTGCAGTCTAGTTCACCTATCTTCTGAATGTTTTAATTCCAAACAGCTGGTGTTATTTAGTCTGACAAATGAAACACTTCAGACAGTTTCTCAATTGTTGTAATTAAAAACAGGAAACAGCAAGATAAATGAAGGAATCATGGGATCAATAAAGCATTATTATTTTAATGACAATCTCAGAAGCCCAGATCATAAAATGCTAGTGTATAATGTGCAGGAAATCTGAACAAGCACACAGGGTGGTCTCTGATGGAACTCTTGAGTAATGATCTGAAGAGTGTGAACAAAAGTTAGGTGTTACACTAAATCCAAACTTTTTGTTTCTGAAAATAACAAAGCAGATTTCTGGGGAATTGTCATAAATTAAGATCATAGAACCATAGAAATTTTGGGTTGGAAAGGACCTTAAATATAATCTCTCTCAAACCTCACTGCCATGGGTAAGGTACCTTTCACTAAACCAGATTGCTAATAATTTCTAAAGATGCTGTAAAAAGACATGAGCGGCGGAAAATGATACAGGAATCAAAACTGAAAGAGAAGATAGGCAACAAAACCTGATATTGGGAGAGGTAGCTCCAGTGACAGTGGATATCAAATACCAACTCATTTTACATGAGGTGTGTGAAGTTAATGCTTGTGAAGGGAAAATAGAAAGCTGAAGCCACCTTGAGTCACATTGTGGTCTCCTTGAAAAACAAGGAGTCTATCAAATCAGAGAGGCTCCTCCTAGTGTTGAACGCAACAAATATCTTAGTAAGATGATTATTGGCTGTGATGAAGAGCAGGACATGGACCCAGAAGACACCACGCAGTCCAGTGCAGTATTATGGCTGAGGGACTGTTTCTTTTAATTGGTTTTAATTTGTGGATCTTGTGGTGCATCCTCTAGCATCCACAAAGTTTCTATCCAGTCACTACCTCTTTATGCTTTACTCTTCCTACTCCTGTGACTTGGCCAGAAGAACTGAAAGTGTTATGTCAGAATTGGCCTGTTAAAGAATATGATAGAAAGTATGAATATTTGTGTAATTCTCAAGATAGGTTTATACTTGTCTGTCCTCCATTACTGTTCTGGCACAGGCTGCTTTATTGGGTCAGCTCTTCTCTATTCTTTGGGCATAATTTTTTAAGTTTTAAAACTCCAATAATTGTAAGAGACACCTATTTGGCAATATTTACAGGTTATGACTTGAAACTGATTGTCAAAATGTTTGCCTTTTGAGGGACAATAATTTCTCTGTGTATTGCAGAAGCACCTTGGCAACTTAGAGATTTATAAAAACTGTGAAGCATTTGTATTACTGATACTGATGACCTTCAGATGAACTAACAATATGCTTATATTTTTACAAAAAGAAGTGTAACAATAAATGCATTCTGCAGAATGTGATATATACTTAACATTTTTCTCCAGGATTAGTACTTCCTTTTAATTTAAGATCAGTCAAATGAGGTCAAAACAAATTTAATAACTCCAGCAGAATTTTTAGTGAGAACTTTGGACACTGTGAAGCATCTAGCATCTTAAAAAACACTAACAGAAATACCATTGTAATTAACACAGTTACTTCATAAGCTCTCAGTTTGTGGGTTTAAAATACAAATACGCTTAATATTTAAATTATCTTTTACACAACAGGCAGATCAAAGGCTGTCCACTGCCTTTGAGGGTGTGCTGGTAAGCAGAGAGCAGTTCAGAAGAGAGAGCAGATGAGAAGCCTGGCAAAAAAACCTTGTAAAAAAAGTAGTGCTGTGATAAGAAACTGAAGCTAAAAGGTAGGAGTGAAGGTAGACTAGGGCAGGAAATGGCAGGGAATAAGAGGATTAAGAGGAAGCATCGATCGTGGAATCTTGAATGGGAGATTTGGGATACATGACATGAGAAGGTCCAAAGCACCAATCATGAAGAATATACAAGTAAATCTGGCTGAGGAGGAAATGGTGATTTTGTACTGTGGGTTGTGTAGGTGTTCCAAAGCAGATTCTCTAGACGAGAGAGAACTTTCCAAAGAACATACTTTCTGGCAAGCTTTTGCAAAATCAAAAGGCAAAATCTCAAGAATGCCCCTAATGATGTGTCAGAGGAGAGATTAATAAACATTAAATGCATATTAATTCCTCATTTGCTGTCTGCATTATTCATACCTGCATCATTTCATGAAACTGCCAACTTGGAATCATTCCTTTGAATCAAGATGTGTCATGCACTAGAGGCTCTGATCCACTTTGACTGTGCAAGGTTTGATCTTATGCAATTTCATGAAAAAGGATGTTGCTCTTGCTGCTTTGACAATATCTTAAGCTCTTTCACCTTCATCATTCACAGAAACTGTTTTCTTGCACTTCCTATTGGAAGCTGTCATATAAATGTTATTGAGTCACATCAAACATCTCCTAGATATGGCAGTAATGTGTGTAAGAAAAGGTCTCTGAAGAACTTTTATTTCCTAGAGTGTATTGAGAGATTTATAAAGTTATTTATCAGGTGTGTGATTGAGTGAGAGCTTCATTGCAGCAAGGATTGAAACAATATTCTTGTCCATTTTAAAACTACTGTCATAAATATAAATGAACAAATATACTAACCATTATCAAATATTTGTGAGAAAAGATTCCAAAACTTTTATAACTACAAGAAATTAGGTACATGTTCCGACAAAATCCTTTCCTCTATTTCATGGTGCAGATCCAATGGCTTCGCTGCTGAGTTATTAAAGTAGACTAGGCCATTTTTTCTTGTCAAAAATATTCTTTTATGTAGGAATTTCACAGGTAATTTGGGAAATGCAAAATCCAGAGCAAAACAAAACAAAAAAACCTATGTACTTTCTTCAAAAAATGTTGTTACTAATGCATTATCCATGGCAGTAATCTGAGATTTCTCTGCTTTCTTATTCTGTAATTCATAGTACTCCATGAGTTTCTATCAAAGTGATAAGAACACTCATAAGTATGTATGTTTCTGCTTCTGATCATCTTTATATGAAAGTTTTATTGTTCCTTGGTATTTTATTTTTCCCTGTGGGTCCTCTATCATTTATTAGATTTGTTTAACAACTGTTTAGTAGGTTTGCAATTTTAATGAATTAATTCCATAGGCAGAAAGGTCCATTATTGCCAAGTGAGAAACAGGTAAACATTACTAAAAGGAGAAACATTGATCCTGCTGTTGCTAGGAGGAAAATTAATACCAAATATTGAGACAGGAAGAACTGATGAAACTCAATCATTTTACTTGACAAATCACTGATCTTTCTAATACATTCTAATAATGTATTTTTTGATTTGACAATAATCTACACATGATGCTTAAGAAGATCACTTAAATCTCTGTTGAGCAGCTGATTGGGCAATGTTATGTTATAAAGAAAAGTCCTCTGTCCTTTAAGCGATGAACAGCTTTTCAGTTTGATTAATTTTCATTCCTAATCAATTCGGTTCACAAAGTTTCAAACATTTAATATTTAACCATATATTTTGATGATAGAAAAATTAATTACTCAAGAATTTAAGAGTAATTATAAAAAGTTTATTTAGTTACTGTGCCTGGGCATGAGAGTTCTGTGTTGACTCAAAAGTACAAGCAAAAAAGCTACACTCTAACAACTCTTCTTACTTGGCATGGGAATCTGCATTTCAGACATTGTCCTCTTCCTGTCATGGAATTGTTCTCCACTCTTGACAGTCCAGAGAAGCAAGGAATGAATTATTTAATTTTGCAAGTGAAGTTAATGTATAAGTAAATTCCTCTGAGGATGTGGCACAGAACTCAATGACATCAGCGAAAAAATCCCTTTTATATCATAGCTCTCCAGTTTTATCAATCTGATGTTGTGTGTATGTTTAAATAATGTGCAACATTAAAGAGATGGTACAGAGGGATTAGATTGTTTTTATCATAGAAAATGCCAAATTGGCACTCACAGTTTCATACTCACATGCACAAATATGAGACATGTATGTTCTAATATTTTGATCATTATTACACAGGATGAAATGGAGGACAGAAAATTATTCACCTTGATTCCTCTTGATATCTTCTAGGCTCATCTTGAGTGGCATTGCTCTCTGCAGCCTTTAAGGCTTTTGACAAAGGCACGGGGCCATGCTGAGCAGTATCACTTTGAGATTACCTCACAACTCTGCTGTGGATTTAGCTCTTGTGTAGCTTATCTTCAATATTTGGCTTGATCCTTGCTGTTATCCATGGGTGGCCACTTTCAATCTCTTGACATGTTGCACGTTTACCACTTGTCTAAACCCTGCTGCAGCACTTCTGCTATTTTTGAGCACACAAATACACCCCCTCATTCATACTCCAGGCAAACTTACATATAGACTATGCTGTGTATTTCCTTTACAGATCTTTTATGAAAACATCAACTTGGAGAATGGAAGGTAAGAAAGAAAAAATGAACCACTGCCAACAGGTGTGCCTGCATTATTTATGCTTAATGTTGAGATCACAAATTAATGGAAAGAAGTTAATCAATGCCTTTACAGATTCTAGAAGAAGCACTCAAGTGAAATATCACTTTTAGTTTTGTTTTGCAATTGCCAGACTGAATTGCCTGAGGCTGAAACTGCCAGGGGCTGCAACTCTGCAACTTTCTTTTCATTACAGTGTACATCCTCTCTTTGCCATTAAGAAAGTGAAAGGATTTTTTGAAACAATAACATTTGCAAAGTAGGTCTTCTCAAACAGAGCATAAGAGGATGTCAGGTAAAAATATCTAAGGAAAAAGGAATAAGTTAATGACATGAAATCTATTTTTAAGACCCTAGATGATTTAACCCAGACTGTATTTTTCAGTATTAAAAATGGTTTCTATATCTAATACAAGAGTATATAATACATTTGACAATCTCTAGGTGCTTTTTATAAGATTTGTTACTTATATTAAAACTAGAAATGGCCTTGCCTTCATCAGGATACTCCTAATTCAACTCCATATTTTTTTCTGTGGGGAAAAATTTAGGTATCAAAAATTAATTGGACCCTAAACAGAAAACCGACGACCATTTGCTTTATTCCATACATGAGCTTAATAAATACAAGTATGAAGGAATCCTCCAGTTAATATTTGAAATTTATTTTGAATTGTATGAACAGCAGATCACATTGTGTTTAGATGTCTATTGTGCAATCACCCACAAAGACATAAAGAGGGCATAAATTTTAGGCTACAGAAATCTAAAGAATGTAAATTGAAATAAAACAATGGAAAATAGATATTTAAATAATGATTTTGGAGGTATCTATTTGCCTTTGGACTTCTGAAACTTTCAATTGCCATAATAAACTTATCATATACTGTAATATTTAGAGAGGAATCCCATGAGAATCTTGATTTTATTTTTAAATTGAAATGTATGTTTTCACAATGATTTTTAAATGAAAACACTCTTTTGTGAATGCCAGGTATCTCTAATGGGAATAAAATCACTAGTGCTGATTTTCAGTCACTAAAATGTTTGAATTACATTTAAAAAATACAACAAAATGTGATAAAGTGTCATTTATTTTTCCCCAAAGCTCTTGTAGACAGAAAAATTAATTTTCTTCCTGGTATTTAAAAGAATACATTTCTCTTCAGCAGTGTATATCATGGCAGATGTTATTATCTACTTCAGATAGAGCTGTACATGAAATGTCCTTGTTGTATTATAATTCTTATAATGCCAAATTTTGCACACCTCATACATTTCACAGTGCATTTAATCCAAGAAAAAAAATGGATTGTATTTTTTTGTTGAAGATCTCAATAGTTTTATACAATTTTGACAGGTGGATTAGTACTACAATTTTGAATCAGCAGGTGTTCAATCCCTGAAATATTATCAAAACGTATCTGAAACAACTTTAAAATGGTGTAATTTTGTTACTGCCACAAGTTTAAACTTCCTTCTCTTCCAATATTAAGAACCCAAAATCTACTCCAAGATAAACAGTTAGTGCTTCAGAAAGGGGAACTTGGAATTTCTCATTTTAGGTCCTTGACAGTACAGCATCTATTTTTCTCATCCCATTGCTGGCCTTTCTCCACCATCCATCTATTTTTTGTAGGAAATAACACTGGGTGAACTGCATGTAATGGTACAAAAAGAATTAATATAATAATTTTTTTTTCACCAAAAATATCAAAATTTTCTTAGTTATGCAAGTAAGACCTACCTATTACCAGTAAAAGATCTGAACTGTAATCTACAACATCTTGGAGTAATGTCAAGATATGCAATTCCAATTATTTCAGCACTTAGGACTTTGTTCTTCTTAAACATGCTGATTGCTACTGCAGACTTCTCTGAAGACTAAAGTTTGAGTATTACTACTTTTTATATTTAATAGCATAAAACCCACCATTTATGTCAGAAGAGTCAAGAGACAAAAGCAGATCACTCAGGTGATCAGAATTTATCAGAACTGCTCAGCAAAAGCACTATGCAAACAATATACAGCCCTGAAATCCTTCTCATGGGACACCTGACAAATACTTTACAATAGCCAATATGTGGATGAAAAAGTCAAGCTTTGTTTATACACAGCCTTGTACCACCTATTCAAAATTGACTGAGACATTTAAAGGGGGGAGGTGCCACCAAGTTTTGAAGAGAATGGACATCTGCTGTTACTTATCCAGCACCCCTGTGAGGGAACAGGAGACAGGAGTTCTTCTCCCACCTCCCTAATTTGACCTTATAATTGTGAAAGCCTGAAATATAAGGAGAAGGATAAAGCAGAACTTTACCTATACATTCTTTCCAGTCACCAGTCAATTCTCAAAAATTTTTTGATAGGGAGGAAAGGAGTATAGAAAGAAGACTTTCTGATGAGCAAAGTAGCAAAAAGTGGACAATCTTCAAAGGTTGCTGTCATCTGTTTAAAATACTGTCTTGACCAAAGCTTTAATTTGTAGCTAACTTTGAAAGAGTGTGAACAGCTTGTATCCAACCCAAGCCATCAAATTTTTATTGGCCTGTAATGGGAAGGGTCAACTTTTATAACTTTTTAACACAGCATATAAAATTATCTAATGTTTTGTACACTAAAGTATTTTATTTCCAGCCAAATTGATTTTGAATTAACATGTTATTAACTGAAGAATAATGAAAAAAATTAATTCAAATAATAAAGTAATAAGTGCCAATTAGTTGTAGAAAAATTAATCTCAGAGATGGTAGAGAAGAAGTCTTTTGGTGAATGGTTTATGAATAACATTTTGTAGCTACTAAGATTTGGACAGCATTCCTGTAATTGCATGTTTTATCCTTATCCTGTATAATTTCCTTCTTTTTAGTGAAAAAATGGAAGATGGCTGAATAGGGTATGCTTTGCTCATAGTACACGTCCAGCTACAATCATCTTACAGAAATTGGGTGGATATAATTTACTCTGAGGTGTGTTAGGTGTGAGAGATTGAAATGTTAGATGTTAATGACAAAAAAATTGGGCATTTGCAAAAGCAGAGGGTGGGGCCAGGTTTGCACACCCCAGCTCAAGGGGAGGAGTAGAGTTTTTTGCGTGTGATGGTGAGACCTCTGATTTGCATTAAGAATGGCCCAGGCAAGGAGGGGATGCACACCTGTCACCAGAGGATGACCATTCCAAACCAGCCTTTATTTGGCAACAAGATGACGTTTTAGCTGGAGGAGGGAAACATAAGAAGATGATCCTGCAGAGATGGGATAATGCTTTTTTATCATGCCAATATCTGCCCTTACACAACTGCCTCTGGTGTAAAAGTCCCCCCTCTTGGGGGGAAAGGACCTTAAATATAATCTCTCTCAAACCTTACTGCCATGGGTAAGGTACCTTTCACTAAACCAGATTGCTAATAATTTCTAAAGATGCTGTAAAAAGACATGAGTGGTGGAAAATGATACAGGAATCAAAACTGAAAGAGAAGATAGGCAACAAAACCTGATGTTGGGAGAGGTAGCTCCAGTGAGAAGGGGAAGGATCAGGACATTCATATTCATGCATAGGTCTGAAGGTGTTCATCCCTTCTGATGGGGCAAAACTGGCTACATTGACATGAGAAACAGCTGTCCTGTCTTAGAAGGATTCCTCAAAGACCCATAAGTGCCCCCAGACTCATTTCTAGAGCCTTCCACCAGAAGACTGTGGGTGATGCACCATGTTACATCAGACAGTGTAAAACTTCCTTCACTATTGCAGGTTGCTGGGCATTCCCACCTGAACCTGAGCATGTATAAGCCATTGAACGTTGTTTTTGTTTTCTTCCCCCAACCTGATGGGCCAAGATTGCGACCATCACCTCAACCAACAGTCACTGAAATTGTAACAATCACATCTCGTCCCTGGATCCATGAGTGGTGATATCTTTCCACTCTGTGCTCTTGTCCTTTCTCTTCTCTTTTTTTTTTTCTGTATGTATTTTCTTAAGCAATATTTTTATACTTTTAGGTTACTATATCTCTTTAGATAATAACCAAAATGGCTACATACTTCCTTTCTCTTGCAACCAAATTGTTCTAAAATAAACCTGCCATACATAAATCAACACCGTTCATTCAGTGTTGTTTCACTCTAATCCACCCCAAAGGATCTATTAAGAAGAACCTCAGTTACCCTCACCTTCAGATGCAGGTCATAGCATCAGAATATTATCCTTTTTAATATATCACAGGGAATAAAAGAGTGTTCTAATCTAGCATTTACACTGCATGTATTTGATGTGGCCTTTTCATATTAGGTAGAGGGGAAGGAGAGTACTGAGATAAGAAATGAATTCACTGTGGGTGAGTTTACTCTTACAGTAAACTCTGTAAGTACAGTCATCCTTTAGATCAAAAGAGTGCAAAAGGTGAATTTATTTAAAGGCTTATATAAATTTAAACCCTCAGATTTAAAACCAAAGAATATTTTGTTCCTCAACTAATTTAGAACCAATCTTTCCAAATCTCATCTTCAGCTACTAATATCTTAAATTTCACTTCAAAAAACCAGTTTTGTGGTTCAGTTCTTGAAGCTTTATAGAAAAGAGCAGGAGAGCCTAGAGATGGTCAGAGGGCACTATTGCTTTTGTGGTCTAGACCTGATTCACAAGCCTACCTACCCTTATTTTAACTTCTGAATATGAATCCCTGTATCACTTTGCTCATCCTGTTTCACAGATACCATCCATTGCTTCTTAATATTCTAGTTCTAGATGTGTTGAGTGCATAGTGTTTGTGGAAGTTGCAGATACATTCTCTTTCTTGTTGCTTTATGTTCCTTTATTGTTCATTGGTCACAAGAAGGTCATTGTCATTTCATGAACGGCTTTTTGCATCTGTATTCTTACCATAAACCAACTTAAAGCTCCACAGTCCTTATGTGACTTTCTCGAATAGTATGTTTACTTGGGATTTTTTAACTTTATTATATGCCTGCTTTTAACATAAGCAGTGACATATACATGTAGTTAGCAATATAATATTCTTATTGAGCAGTATATCCATAACACATTTTAAATAGCATGAAGATTGTTGCCAAATAACAGTCCACATTTGACTCCTTGGCTAATATAGCACCTATTTTATAATCTAGTTACCTTTATTTTTCCTCCTCCATAACACAGTTGGATTATAGATAACCTGACACAAAGAAATAATTTTAAAATAATGGTCTTGAAATCCAATAAACCTTTTGGTTTTTATAATAGATCTCCTTATTATAGTTAATACACCAGCATTTAGTGTGTGGCTATATATTTTTGGCTGCTGTATTCTCACTAAACACACTTTTTGGAAAGTAAAATTAGTATCTCTGTCCACAAGACACCAATAAATTAGTATGAACCTTGGATCATGTTTCACAGTTTTATTGAAAATACATTACGAGGAAATCATACAACAACCTTTCTTGTATATTTTCACCGTCTTTTTGGAACACACTGTCCCATTATCTTCACAGCATTTGGCTCATGTTACTAACTTATTGAGACAAAAAATCTTCAAGACTGGTATTATATCTTGCAGACAATATCTTTCAACTATAGTTACCTTGGCATTTATGAAAGAATAATATTCTTCAAAGTTTTAATTTTTTATGACATTCATATTAAAACATAATTTTGACAATATAAACTCCACAGGATGAGTCCCAGGCAAGACGTTTTTCTGAGGTCAGTGGGATAGCTGACAAATACAAATTAATAACTTGGGAAGAAGATTTGTTCATGACGAGTCTGTGGCTCCAGCAAAACCTCAGTGTTGGTTGTGACTCCCAACACTAGTTGCAATATAGCAAAGTAAAAGAAAGCCAAGTCTTGTTAAAGAGTATTCATTAGAAAAATGAATTTGTTCAGTTTGGTAAAATATTCAAGGTTTGATGTTTGTTTGCTTCCAAAAGAAAAGGTTGAGAGAAAATTGCAAATACTAGTGTGTTTATGAAAAAAGCAAAACATCAACTCAGTACAAAAAGTAGAATTGAAATGAAAAAAGAATCCTGACTGAATTTCTACTGTTTAACTAGCTTCCAAAGTGCTAGCTAAGAAGATCTGATTAGGATAGTGTCAGTAAATATAATAAAAATATTGTTGAGGTACATTTTTGAAGTCAAAAGTATCTCAGTTTAGAGATTTATCCAGAATGAGAACAGAAACAGCAGGTTTTCAGCATTGTTGTCCACCTAGAGTCCCACATACATAATATCACTTAGAGCCACACAAGAAAATGCAGCATTGCTCTAACCATGACTCTGCCACATTTGGTACAGTATTCCTCTTGGACATTTACAGTTTTAAGTGTCTCTGCCATGAGCATAATATTTACTTGTCTGTCAGAAATCTAATAATAGCCAGAAAGAAAAAAAAAGCAGAAAGTTCCCAAAAGCCAGTTTCCATGGAATTAAAATATTGTATACTGAATAAAACATTTTTTTGTTTCATTCTTTGTTGTGCTGCCATCAAGAAAGTAATTCACCATCTCCCATGTGTCTGCAACTCTTCAACTTTTCCTGAAGATAAAGGACAAAGAGCCTTCTACAACATAGGTAACAGTAAAGTTGTACCACCTTTGGGCATGATCTTTAAATCACTGTATCCCTACAGAGACATAATTTCTTTATTTTTCCTAAATATTGCATCTGGTTCTGCACATCTGCATCAAAGTGAGAGCAGCTGAGCTAGATTTTTGTGTGAAGTGGCAATTCTCTTCCCTTTGCAATCACATGGAGCTGCATGGCTTCAGTAGATGTTGAGCAGGGACCTACTGAATGGATCAGATTTAAGTCACATATTCCCAAGCACGGGAAGCCTGCCAGGCATCTGTGTGAGTACTTCCATTATAAACAACAAAGCAGAAACTTCACTTTTACTCTGTGCTTGCCTGGAGATGTAATGTTTTGCACATGAACCATAACAGATTACAAATTTAAAGTTTTAAATATAATTTGAACTAAATATTTTCAGAGCTTTATTAAATCTCTGCATTTTTTAACATGAAAGAAAAAGAAATTGTTTAATTTCCCAGGCTGTTGTACCATATTTTTGATCCCACACATTCAGTTGTACCAGTAATATTACGTTCTGCCATGTCAACAGAGTAATGAAACATGACTGAATTAACCAGACACAGCAATGAAATAGGCCACAAAATGTAACAAAGTGGAGTTTTCTGAACAAAAGGAGGAAAAAAAGGCTCAATACTTTTGTAATTATAATACAGTTTCTTGCCTGAGCATCAGTTAAAATAAATTTTAAAAATTTCTTCACTTTAAAAACATTTTAGATACTGGAGTAATGGGAATTTTCCACGTTTGACCTGGACTTGCAAATGTTATCACTATGCTACATCATGCTGAAGACACTTTATAATTTGACAATGTAGTTTTCAAAATCTTTTAGTACTTTACAAGTACTAAACAATATAATATTGCTCTTAATAAAGCACACACATGCAGGTATATGTGTGTATATACACAAATTCATACACACAAAAAATCAGCAGGATATGAAAAGGTAAAATGTATCCCTAAGGTCAAGCCTTCACTGCTCCTTACAAGTAGCACAGTTAATACAAGAGAATTTTCTAGAGAAATTTCAGACATATTGACAAAGTGTATTTTCATATTTGTAGCTTATTCTGCATCTGAGGATTCATTTTATTTTACCAATAGCAGCATAAGTTTGCCATGTGTTCTCTCACACACTCCAGTAATTTCCCACATGAGGAAGTGTTCCTAATTCTAGTTAAAATTTCTGTGACTGAAGTGTTGTCTAGAACATAATACATGAAGATGGAAATCAACCATGGTTGAACACTGTGGTTTAACCAGTATTGACTGTATAAATCATATGTATATATAATATTTTTAAAAGTACTCTAGTCTCAAACTGAGATACCCCAAATCCCTCTGACACCCTTAGCTGATATTTATTAGCTCAGACTTATCATTGTGCTGCCTTTTCTTCATCACCAGTAAAAGGTACAGGACACTTATATATTGCTTAGGACATGAATACAATATGAATAACTGTCTTCCCATACCATGTACAGTAAGCATTCTCATTAAAGGATAATTCTTCCATTTGGTTGAGTATATCAACTAACTAATGTCCTTGAGCTCTGTCAATAAAAGGTATACACCTATTGGAACACTGAAACATCAAACTTCTGAAACAAGTGATTAAAAAGTTCTTTGTAATTCCTTATTGGTGGAAGGATGTTGAACAGTACTGAAGAAAATCTGTATTTGACATAGCAGGGACAAATTAGAGGCCAAATGCATGACTCGTCTGCATGTATTCAATGATTTCTTATGAAATAACATGTTTACAGATGGTGTCTTTATTTTCATTTTGAAAATATGGCACCACAGCCACAGTGTGTCCTGATGTGGGGCATGGTAACATTCGGGTTTGGAAAAATAAATGAATCTTAGTCATTTTTAAGGGGTAATATTGAGACTGATGTTGTTTAATGTCTTCTTTGCTGGCCTGTAAAATGGGATGAAGTGCAATACCATTTTCAGATGGTATCAAACTTAGAGAAGATGGCAGAGATTTTATAAAGTTTAACAAATCTGAATGCAACACCCTGCAAATGCTGGGCTAGCAACCTGTTTAACAAAAAGAGTTTGAGATGTCCCAGTGGCCAAGTGAAACCTTATTCAGGAGTGTGTCCTGGCACACATGAAGAATATAAGCTCTATAAGAAAGAGTGTGGCCCATAGGCCAGAGTTATTCTTCTTCACTTGCTAAGTGCTAAGAATGCAGCATCCAAAATATTATTCCCATTTTGGTCTCCCGGTAGTCCAGAAATATTAGAATAAAGGAATTAGTCAGTGAAGGGCCACCAAGCTGTTTAAGGGTCTGGAACACAAGATATTCAAGGAAAAGGAAGGAAAGTCTAAAGGACTTGGTTTTGTCATTATGGAAAAGAGAAAATGAAAGGAAGCTGATTTCAAACATTCAGGAGCAAAGTGCAGAAAAGATAGAGCCAGATTCTTCTCAGAGGTACACCATAAAAATATTACAGCTCTGTATGTGAGCTACAACAAGGCAAATTATTAATAGATTTTAGGGAAAAAAATGACAATGTCAGTAATCAAAGACTGCAAAAAATTGTGAACACAGGTCAGAGATATTCTGTGCTTCACTGTGATCTGAATTTGAAACAAAATCTAGATTGGAGGCTGTCCGTGCTCTGAGTGGGAGGTTGATTCCTAGGAGTTACATTAGCAGACTCCATTAGAGGCTTTTGTCTTGTCTTAGATGTTCTGTTTCAAAGAAAATGCTGATTTTTAAAACGAACATTTTTTTTTACTATTGCAGGGACTTGAACCATTGTATTCATGATAAAATTCTCTTTTGTACTTTTAATGTTTTGCAAAATGAGACATAAAGAACCAAAGAAACTCTCCTATCCTTTCCTTGCTAGGTTGATCTGTCTTTGTGGATATTCTACCTCCAGTTACAATTCTCTGGCTACAATTATCCACTAAAATGAGCAGGAAACATTATGGAAGACATTTGTTCTGGAAACACTTATTTTACCTTCTTATTTGTCTTTTCATGGCAGGATAAAAGAAGGAGGAGAGAAGCAGTCTCACTGTCTCTTTTCCCAATTCAAACATTATTTTTCCAGGGGTCCTCTAATTTTATGTTACAACACTTTCATATTTGGCAGTATCTAAACCCAGCTGCATTGGATAAATCTTCCCCATGTTCCTTCTCTAACCTCTGAATTTTTGCATGCAAGTGAAAAACTGTGAAAGAGAAAAATAAACATGGAAATTTTATTCTTTACAGTAGATTTTATCTGATGGGGAAAAAATGTTAAGGATTCCACTTCTCTAAGTGCATATAAATAGTAATTTTTAAATTCCTTTTCTCTTAATTTATCATTAGGCTAGAAAATGGTTCAGTGCATTGAAATCAGAAAAGGTGACATCTAAAAGTAGAATCAAGCATCAATAGTTTTTTGCTTGAATAGTCATTTGCATTTGGAGAGTACTTCCACATATTCTGTTTTCAAAAGATGTCCATTTTCTTATCAAAGATTGAATATGAATCCTAAATCCAGACTCCTTAGTGTTATGAAATTCCATTGTTTTGTGGGTTTTTGGTTTGGTTGTTTTTTGTTTCTTGTTTGCTTGGTTTTGGGTTTGCATGAGGTTGGGGTTTTTTTAATCATAGAATGGGTTGGGCTGGAAGGGACATTGGGGATCATCCAGTTCCAACCATTCCACGATGGGCAGGGACACCTTTCCCTAGGCCAGGTTGCTTAAAAGCCCCACCCAGCCTTGCCAAAATTTCATGCAGCATACAGGTGTAGTACAGAAACATAACAAGAATTTATGCTTAAGAAGGTGGTGAAGAACAGATCGCTCTTCTGTGTTTTGAGGGAAAGAGGAGTGCATGCTGTGAACTTAAGTGGGAAATCAACACCCAAGTGAAAGAACAGTGTAGTGGCTTCTGATATGCTCTGGCCTGAATACTGCTGGATATAGGCTGTTGTTTGTGATCACAGTCAGTACACAGATGGACTGCCTGCAACTTCCTCTTTAATCATGGAATTCTGAGTGCTCTGTGATCTGTTTGTGTGGCTTCACAGACTATCAGCATTGCATGAACTGACCATAGCCTAGGAATAAACCTTTTATTTTCTATTTCTCCTGCTAGGATTGTCTATCTTGCTACTTGGTGAAATTGTGAATTTCTGCAACTGGAAAAAAGCAACAGGATTCTAACTACCTTTCCTGTCTATTAATAAAAAACAGGGAGAATATAATTTACTTCACAATTCACACAACTTTTCAAAGCCTTTTCAGACTTTAAACGGGGCTTAAGAGTAAAGTTCCTTCCTCCTGTAAAATTCTCACATTGATCATTACTTTCTGCCTACACAAATTTCCCATTCACTTTCAAATGTATGAGTCACTGTTGAGCTGAGTATGTATTTTATTTTGAGTGCTGGTATTCCATCAAAATGTTATCAACAGAAATGCATCCTTCACTTTCTGCCTTATATTTTCTCTGCACTGTTGTGCCCTGGTGAGTAATGTGTAGAATGGTGCAGGATGGAGCGTAGCTTATGCTTTAATGAACACTGCTTGTGTTTCACTCCAGAAATGTAAGTTTTTGATCAATGAAAACAAGAAGTTCTGAAACCTGAAAGCATCTAAAACTAGCTAATTGTTTTAGAGGGACAGGAGCATAGCATTTAAATTGGGTATACTTCAAAAAGGATAAGTATACAGTGTGCAGAAATGTATAAGAGGAGTATGTGTGGTGGGTTTGTCACTGAACTTTAATTAAAAGCTGTTCTGGTAACTCATATGAAAGTGTTTATGACAAAAATGGCTGAGTAGATACAAAATCTACATAGACTTTGTTACTAGGCTTTTCATCTTTATAGGTATTGTAAATTAAAAATATGCCTTTTAGAAAGAAACAGGGCTTAGTGCTTTGCATTTTGTGCAATTCTTTGCAACAGAAAACAGAAAAAGTGTTGCATATGATATGACTCAGAATATTTGTATGAAAAGAAAATCTACAAAGTGAATATGAAACAACGTTTTAATTTTAAATAAAGAGCTGATTCTGATCTTCACAGACTTTGTTTTTCATCTCTTATGATGGACACATAACTGTGTCAAAACCAACCAACCAAAAAAGCCCCTCAAAATCCAAACAAACAAACACAACAAAGAAAAACAATACCCATTTTAAAGTTTAAGTGGTTTTGAACTGCATACAGAGATTCCTTTCTGAACCTTCATATCAGTATCTTAGTAAGCCACAAAGTCATAGAGAATTAAAAACCTACATACTCCTAAGCTGCTGCCATCTCTATCAATGCATCCTACACTTCATTCTCTTGATGAGTTGTAGACACTAATGCTGTCATCTGTCATGTGTGATGCATCAAGCACCAGAAATGAAGTGCAGAGCTGCTGACATGGGGCAGCAGCAGGAGGAATGTATCATCCAGTGAGCTCCCTTTGAGGCTCGGGTTGAATCATATAAAAGTCCAGTTTCCTGACCTATCAAACCATTAGTGGCTGAGAGATCATCAGCTGGGAAACTCCAGCTCATGCTCCTGCTTACCTCTTGCAGGCAGTGTCGATTACTGTGAAACTCATGGGTTGCAGCAGGTCAAGTGTAAATGTGAAAGGGAGCAAAAGGACATGGAAGCACATGGCACTTCACCTCCATAGAGGTGGGGATGTGACCGGCAATCAGGCTGTATTCTTGACATCATTATGATGCACTTTTTTAATAAAACAAGATTTACTTCATAAATTTGATACCTGAAGATTTCATTATGTCTGCTTTTGGTTTTGGCTTTTCTGTTCCTTTCCAGCTGATAATAGATAAGCAACCAGCTTTTCTGTATATGTTTTTGTCTTGTAGAAGCTTATGAAAAGAAGCAGCTACACTACTTTTTTACTTAAGGATTTGATTAGAAAGGATGGTATCTATGGTTTTGCACATTCTCTTAATCTAGTGACACTGTGTTCTTAACACACTTTAATGTTTTTGTTCACAATGATTCATACTGATTTTGTGGGTTAGTGGGTGATGCAAATTCTATTAATACAGAATAGACATGTTTTAAATCTGTTTAAAGGAGACATGCAAACTTTATTTTTGTCTTGAAAGCCTTGTTTGGTTTTTTTCCATAGAAGTACAAAATAAGTCATTCAAGCAAAAAAGATGAATCTGTCTGTTTGTGTGTGACAAAGAAGCAAAAGATAATTAAGATGAGCATTTAAAGGATGTATACTTTCAGGATTCTATTTATTTATTTATATATATATTTATTATCTGTTCTTAATAATTTTGGAACTCATTTCCCTCTATTTTCCACTGTTTTCTTCGTCATTAAATAGGTAATACAGAGAACTATTTAATGCACTCTTCCTCTTTTCCACCCTACCTTGTATGTTATTGAGATTTTATACACAAGATAGTAAAAAGACAAGTAGTCAGGCACTGGTGCTGATGAATGACAGTAACTTAAGACCTGGTTCCATCTCCTCACACATTTTAACAGAGCATTTATTCACATAAGCAATGACTTCAGTATGAGGAAGAAGATGGACTCTGCCAGAGTCTTCACTGTTTTCAAAATACAAAGTTCACTCTTTCTGAAAAGCAAAACTTCACTAGTCAACTTAATTAGCATTGCAAAAGCAGCTTCATTTAAATCATTCATTGAGAAAAATCTGAAAGGCAGAGGACCAGAAAGCGTTGTCTGATACTTATTACAGTGACATTAATGTTAGAATTCTTCTTGTTTGGGAGTGTTTCTATTTAACACTCCCTGGGAGCCACATGTGACATCCCCTCATGATCTCCTACATCTAGCAAAAAAATAGCTATAATAGTCATGGGAAGAAAAGGGTAAAATTAACCAGAATAGATCATATACAAAATAATTTATTTAAAATGAAAAAAAAAAGGTTTACTCTCTCTTTTAAGATATTGACAAGTACTTGCCTTCACTTATCCTCACTCCTCATGAACATCTAGGAGTAAAATAGCATGGAGGTGATGAGCAGTGATGGCATGTATAAGAAAGTACACAATTTTGTTTAACTCCATTTAACTCCATGAGTCACAGTGGGTCAAACTCATCCCCTATCTGACATTAACTGCGTAGCAAGGGAATTGAAAACAGAGTACATGCTCTTGTGAAGATACTCATTCCTATCTAAGTAGTTAGTGAGTTTTAAATATCTGGTACCATGCTGATAATCTACATTTATCCTAAGTATTTAGGGGCTCAAAATGGACAGCTTGCTCTAAACCAAAATTTCTGTAGGTTGGTCCAAAGATTTTTTTTCTCTTTTCTTTACTTTCCCCACCCTAAATTACATCAACATGTATTTAAAAATTTTGGATGCTTAAATTATTTAAAAGTGGTAGATAGATGTTACTAGCAAGTTCACAAATTGATTCATTGAGATAGTGACACAAGATTACTATTTTCTCACTAGCACCAAAAAAAAAAAACCCCAAAAAAGTGGCAATATTTTAATGCCTGACTCACCTACCTGAATTAAGAATAAGTCACCTCTAATAATCAGTGTTGAGAAATGGACACATCTGATGGGATGAAACCACCTTTTGGAGCTCATTGTGTCTCCCTTAGCTATAGAGGACAATACTCAAAATCTAGGTGCATTTAATCTGATATATAAATTCAGATAAAACATTGAATTGACTGCACAACACACAGGGAGCAGATATATTGACTCTAGGTTACTTAAAATTACCTGTTATGCCCAGAATCTTTCACTACCTCTCTTCTTCCACTGTCTCCAGATTAACTGTGCATTGATAATAAAAAACACGTTTTATACGGAATAAGGGCATTCAGAGCTTATATATATATATATATATATATTTCATACTTGGCAATGAAATGTTTTTTTGTTTTGGTGGGGTTTTTTGGTTTTGTTTTGTTTGGGTTTTTTTTTGTTGTTGTTGTTGTTGTTGTTTTTGGGGTTTTTTTTGGTTTTTATTTTTTGTTTTCTGGGTTGGATTTTTAGGGTTGTTTTTTGGGGGTTTTTTGTGTAGGTCTAGTTTCCTCTAAAAGCTGTTACATTTCATCTTTTTTTTTTCCTTTGGCTGTTTTTCTCAGTTTCATGTTGTTTTCCTTCTTGTAGCATCCTTGCTTTCTTTTCCCTGGCACCCTTCCCTTCCCTCTCCCAGGGTTACCATAGAAATATACAACCACAAATTTCATCAGAGAAATTCGGGCTGAAGTAATAAACTGAAATGTCTGGAAGAGATACTTTACATAAGTCACAAACCAAATTGTACATTTAGAGAATTATTAATTATGTGATATTTTTAAAGAATTTGGGTATGTCTGTGGAGATGCTTTTATTGTTTTGCTTTTAGCTTGTACTCCACTATTTGCATTAATAGTATTGGCAATAAATACACTGATTTGAAGTATCAGCTTGGCAAGCCCTTTATCTTCTGCCTATGGTATTCATTTAACAGCTATGAAAATAAAACTTGGCACTTTCCAAAACAAGACTACAAACAAAGCTAAATAGACTATGCACAGTATGTATGCATGTATATACATATGTACAGTGTGTATATACACACACACACACACACACACACATACAAAAGTGTGACAAACCTCAAACAAAAAGCCCAAATGAAAAACCAAAAAAGCCAACAACCAGCAATATATTTCTTTTTAAAAGTACTGCTAGATATGAGGTCATTATGAAGATAATTATATCATTAGATAGATAGATAGTTAAACTGGTAAGAGCAAAGCCATTTACAAATATGACATGATTCTTCATATGCTGCATAGTGAATCAACCTCAGTTTATGGAAAATGTATTACATGCACAACAGTACTAAAATAACAGTCTGAAGTGGCAATTTTCACCCCTGTAGTTATTGATTGTTTGATTTGAGAGTTCATTCTTCACTTCTTATGATGTCTCACTGGTCACCAATTGTTTTACTTCTAGATTAGCTGTTTGAAACCACTGAAATAATGGCATTATTTACATGGCCCTTCAAATAGCACTGAATAAAATATCATTATTTTATTAATAAGATATATGTATATATTAATTCTAGGCAGAAAAAAAAATCAGACCATTTTTTCTGCCTTTTGTTTTTCTCTCTAATTCAAAAATTTTAATGGAAAATTCATATAATTATTTATACAGGAAAGAAAATACAGTCCTAAGAAAAGCTTCACTTAAAATTAATTTTGAATGCTTTTACTTCAAAGTTCTGGATCTTGAAAATTTTATTACAAAAGGTTAGATGCGCTAGAAACAACATCTTGTTTTTTTTGAAGTTCAATAAAAATATAAACTTATCCTTTCTTACAATTATTTTGGTAAAAACTTTTGAGTTAGTATTTTCACATTTTAATATAAAGACTCTTGGAAGGAGAATAAAAAAATGGAAGGTGTAGTTTTTCACAAATTAACCTGGAACAAAATTTGGAGTAATTTTACCCTTCCAAGCTGATAAGAAAATAACTACATATGGAATTGGAATAAAGAAAAAACTCTTCAAATTTTAAATATGAAGAAAAATTTCAATTACTTTTGCATAATTTGTTTTACTTCTTAACATTGATTTCTCACAACTTTGTAAAATTCAAAACAAAATGCTGTTTTCTCACAAAGGTGTCAAAAAATGCCAATAAGAATTTAATGCCAATTTAATTCTTTAAATGTTTCAAAATTTAAAAAATACCTTGACTTAAGAAAGCGATGATCTCTAACACCATTTCTAGAAAAAAAATCAGCATGAACATGTTGGAGTACTTCAATGAAACATCAAAAACCAGAGATTTTTTAATATCATCCAATAATTTTGTGTGCTTCATTTCAGTTTTCAGTGTGCCCCAAATCTGAATGTCTCAAAATAAAGTTAAAGTGCAAAAAGGGCTACAGATCTTTGGTGGCTCAGATGATAAATGATAATTTGTCAGAATTACATTACTTGCTCATAAAATCACTGTGAGAAGTAGAAAAGGCTTTCTATGAGTTCACTGAGTAAAACCCTGTCTTCCTCTGCCAGTATCACATGAAGGATCAGTTTTTTAAGTGGCTAAGCTGTTTCTTACAGAGGTTAAATACATATTTTCTGTAAATATCTTTCAGAAATTATTTCAAAGTTTGGCTGTGCTTAATGTTAAGTCTTACTTTAAAGTTTAAACTAAGGGCTGTTGTAGATTTTTCTTGGCAGACAAAATCAGGCAGATGAAGCTGTTAAAACACTGAAGTGTTTGTCTTTTCCACTGTCCATTAATGCAAGGATGCCTGATACCACAAGTCATCACCTGCTGACTTATCACAGCATTCAGTCCTGTATATTAAGCTAAATGAAAACTAGATATCTGATTTTAATCTTCTGCCACAAGCTTGTCAGAGTCCTAAGTATCTTTTGCGGCATTATAAGCCTATTGCTTTTTTTGCCCTATCTTCAGTGAGCACAGGGAGCAATTTATTTATTTCTGTTATGCTACTTCTTCTGATGTATTTATAGGCTAAGAAGGATACAGAGTTTTAAACAGTAAATTTGTCTGACTGCTCTCAAGGAACTCTGTGTTAATACATAACAATAAGCTGGGAAGAAGAAAATGTAGGATTATGTCAAGCCATAGGGCCAGTGAGCCTTCCAGAAAGGTTGGGTGTGGAGTTCTCTGTCAGTGATGAAGGGGAATTTTAATGTCTCATGTTCTTTTTGGAGTTCACTGTAAGGCAGATGAGACAGGTAGATGACTTTATTTTTTGTGAAAATCTGTGGGTTAGGCAATTTTGGCATAACTGGTGTTTTCCTGACACAACTATCACGAGTGGTTTTAATTGAATCATGCAATCATAGAATATGCTGCATTGGAAGGCACCCATCAGGATCATGAAGTCAGTTCCTGGCCCTGCATAGGACACCCCAGGAGTCACACCATGTGCCTCAGAGCATTGTCCAAATGCTTCTTGAGCTCTGTCAGGCTTGGTGCTGTGGCCACTTCCCTGGGGAGCCTGTTCCAGTGCCCAGCCACCATCTGGGTGAAGAACCTTTTCCTAATATCCAATCTAAACCTCCCCTGACTCGGCTTCATGCTCTTTCTTTGAATCCTGTCACTGATCTGAGTGAAAAGATCTGTACCTGCCCTTCTGCTTCACCTCCTGAGTATGTTGAAGAGCACAATGAGGTCTCTCCTCAGTCTGCTTTTCTCCAGGCTTAACACACCAAGTGATCTCAGTCACTCCTCATACAGCTTTCCCTCCCTCCAGACCCTTCAGTATCCTCATGGCCCTCCTTTGAACACTCTCTAATTGCTTAATGCCAAAAAATGACAGATTGTGTGATTTGATTTAGGGATGCAGCACTCCTTGAATGAGTCATCCTGGTGCCAGATGTTTGAATGCTCTGGAGATTCAGAGATCTCTTTACTGAGTGCTTACATTTTATCCATCAAGGGTACAAGAGATGCTGGAATATTTCTCTAAAGCACAGAAGAGTGCACTAAAATAAGCTAGAAAGAAACAAGACAGAATAAGTGCTCCAGCAATGTTTATTTAGCCACCATTATTCCACGGCAATGTTCATTTAGCCACCATTCCTTAAAAACAAACTAAACTGTTGAGAAAAAAAAGAGAAAAAACTATGCCGATATATCAGACAGCTGAGTTAGTAAAGCTAAAGCATTATGAATGTCCATGTCATTGACCTGCCCCACAGGCTCTCACCAGCACTGCTCCAGTACAAGACCATACTACAGGGGGATGTCTTTCACCACTAAATATAGCTTTTGTCACCTCATTTTATATTTTATCACTATATACCCCATGTCTAATTCTAATGAGTCCATATAGTTCAGTCAGCTATCTCAGTTTTCTATAGTATTAAGGAAAAGTTTATTTCAAGAGCATGCAAGTTATTCACCTGAGAATATTGGTCTGAGGGATATGTTGTTTACTTGTATTTCACAGGAGGCCTGTGCAAGCAGAAGCAATGAGTGGGCAGTGTCTGGAGATTCTTAAATTCAGAAAAACCTGTCCTCTTTTGGAAATTGCACTGATATCAGTCATAAATACATACTTTTTGCTTTTTTACTTATTGCTGTAAAGTAGGGATAGAATTAAACTTATAAAGTATTTTACTCACCTTCTCTTTTGTTCACGATGCAGCCTGAGAATATGGATTTCAGTGATACAAAGTCTCATCATAAATATGTGGAAGATATTGTTTGTGGCCTTTCTGTCTTTAAGATGTGTGTGACTTCAGGGAACAGCAGAAATTCAGAGCCTCAGTCACAGGCAGATGAGTGGAAGATGTGGGAATCTAGCCTTCAAGAGAGATGAAGGTTACAAACCCTTCACAACCAATCATCTGCAAAGTCAAGTACTAAGAAAATCATTGATATTAAAAGTTGTCTTACAAATGCTTCCTTAAACTAAGGAGGTGATGACATGGCTTTCCCACCACCAATCCCTTGGAAAGGATATGTGCTTAACCTGGGGGCTGAAGTGGAAGAAAGGTTCTGCGGATTTCAGCAAGACACCATCCCAGCTTATCATAATTACGTGCCTTCTTCAGGTGACTGGACCAGGACAGCTCACATCAGTCACTGTAAACGTGTTGTCAAGACTGTAAGTGAACTCTCAGGATGATGAGGAGCACCCGGCTTGGAGTAAGTGGTGGAACAAGAAGTGAAAATCTGCTGGACAGGACACCAGAAGGACACTTGTTATGCTGAACATAACAAGTGCCTGTGTAGGAAGCAAGCAAAAGTTAGAGTTGTGACAGGTGCCTGAGTCTCACAGGTGGTTAAGTGGGAGGATGTGAAAAAATGACAAACTTCGCAGATAATTGGAGAGGAGTATTGGGAACGTTTGTGGGAGTACAGTGCTGTAAGGCAAACAGCTCTCAGGTAACCATCAGTGATACCATATAATGCCAAGTTAGCTGAGCAAATGGGATGAGAAATAATGTATTTGTTATCACAACTTGTACTAACTGAGAAAAAAAATATGGGTTCAGGTGTTTACCTGAGGGAAAACAGGAGATGGAAGATAGATAGAAGAATGTTGGAAAGGAAGGCTGTTAGGAACTCTTTATGCGTGGAGACGCGAGGCTTGATTCCATTTTTAGAAGTCTGGTTTATTATACCATGATATATATTATATTAAAATGCTACATTAAAACTATACTAAAAGACTAGAGAGAAAAATATTATTAGAAGGTTTGAAAGAACAAGAATAGAAAATGCATAATAAGATCTTGTGACTCTCAGAGTCCGATGCAGATGCAACTGTGATTGGCTCTTAATTAGAAACAACCAACATGAACCAATCACAGATGCATCTGTTGCATTCCACAGCAGCAGATAGTTATTGTTTACATTTTTTTTCCTGAGGCCCTCAGCTCCTCAGGAGGGAAAAATCCTAGCAGAGGATTTTACATAAAATATCATGGTGACAGAAGGCCATGAAGGGGAAATGGATCCTTAGGAGTGGAAATACTGTGAATATGGTGTATGGGGGCCTACCATGGTCTAGCTGGAGCAGGACACAAAACCAAACCATCTAGTCTGACCCTGAAGCAGGTTCACCCTGTGCCTGAGTCAGTGGGTTTGGGATGGGTGTAGGGCAGGTTATCTACCTCTCCAGTAAGGGAACACAAAGATAGGTGGATTAAGCATCCCAGAATTGCTGTGTTGGTGTGTTCCAGGCCTCACAGCTTCAACAGCCACCCAACTTTTCAAAATGGGAGTGTTGGTTTTTTTTTCATGTGACTTCAAAACCTGTCATCCCTTCATTTCGAGGCACCAGTGTCACACCTCTTTTGTGAGCATTTGCTATGAGATTTCCGTTTGCTCTTTGGTCTGTGCCTTTCATTAACCTGCATTATTCATTGGGATAGCAATGAGATGGTATGGGAACCCTCTATAAATGACAGGTTTTGTCCCCAGAATTCTCTTAAATTAATCTCTTCAATTTCCTCTCATGCCTTGTATTCTCAGCCCAATTGTAAGGTACAGCTTATCAGTCTCTGCTCTAACATTAACCAGGTTCATCATCATTTGGAGCGGTCTATTCAAGAGTCTGCAAAAAGCCTGTGAAAGAGAACAATTTATTAAAACAAATCCTGGAAAAAAAAATTCCAAATGCTAACCAACTAAATCATAAAAAACCCCAAAAAACAATGACAAAAACAACAAGAAAAACAACAAAAATCTCCCCCCACCCCCCAAAAAAAAAACCAAAAAACAAAAAAAACCAAACCCAACAAAAAAAAAAAAAAACAACAACAATAAAAACAAACAAACAAAAAAAACCCACAAACAAAAAACCCCACAAAGACACTCACAGAGAGAAAGAGGGAAAAACACAAATGGTCAATATACATAATATTATTTCTCTTGGACTTCAAGGTGTACATGCAAGTTTATTCAAAAATTCTAAATCCGGAATCTAATTTTTCAAAGAAATGTGATAGTAAAGCAAGCTAGGTTTGAATTTGTCTCATTGTAATGATCACTGAAAATTCCCTGGTGAATTTCACAGATGGTAATTTTACCAGCTTCAGAAGAACCCTAGACTCCCACAAACCCTAAACTGGTCACATCTACCCATTTTTTTCAGCAGATGTGTCATTATTATTCTTCCAACAGGGTTTTTGCTATAGAGTCCACTAAGACTCAGTGGCAGAGTTAGAATTATTACCTGTTTCTGTATAAGCAAGTCAGGCTCCTGAGCAATTAAAATATTCATATTCTGTAAAAAAAAAACAAAACAAAACAAAAAAAACCTACAGCAAACTCTTCAAGATAACAGATTATATATATTGTTCAAAAAATAGTATGTTCTTGGTAGACTCCACACTAAACATCAACTACAGAAATCCAATCTTATTTCCTCAGAAAAAGACAGCTCACTTCAGATCAGATGGATTTTATCTGTTAATAAAGATGAAAGACTCACATAGCAAAGAAAATTATTCTGCGATAGGGGGAGGAATGAGTTAAACAATTATCCATGCAGACACTGAAAGAGACCTTACAGAACTACTGCAGTTTTAGTGCAGTCCTGTTAGACCACCCTGCTGCTCGCTCATCTGGACACTCCATTGGCGGCTGTATCTGCCTCTTACTACTCTGCACAGGTGTTCCTGTGATTCCTTTGGTCTGGGAGTTTCTCTGGCATATTCACAGCACATATGCTTTGGCTATTTTGCCACAGAAATACGATTATGTGAACCAGGTGGCCTCTTCCCACAGAATAGTACTGATGCCTGTCTCACCCCTCCATCGTTTAACTACTTCCTGTGTTGTGGATACACCAGACTCGTGAGGATGAAAAGTGAATAAATAGAGAGAGGGCTGTCCATGAGTTTTAAGTACCTTTTTTTGTTTTTCAAATCAGCTAATGAGACTTATAGATCTATACAAAATCTAATGTTTTATAACTCAAGAGACACATTTTCCCTGTCTCAGTGTACACAGGGTGTTGCAAGGACTGTAACTTGAAGCTTCTAAGACTGTAATTTTTCCTGCAAGCAGTTTCTGTAGCTCAAGTTTCTGTCTTTTTCAGTCATGTATTTTAATTTTTTCATTTCCTCAACAATGGTTGTACAGGCCTCTATGATGCTAGAAGTGCATTTCCCCTCTTACCCTGGTCCTTCCTATAGAGGTCTGTGATTTTAAGTTTTGTAGTAGCAATACAAGAAAGTTCTTTCCTCTCCCTTATTGGGAACATTTCACTCACTTGCACTAGTCCTCTATAATAAAACTTAAAAATCAAAGATATCAGATGATAGCTATCCTTCCCTATTCAGCAACAAATGCTTCACCAGTATTCTCCAAGCCTCCTTTCCAGATTTATTCTGCAGTTAACAGCCTTTCTCAAATACCTTTACTAATGTAGTTTTATAGATTATTTTCCTTTGTTTCTTGGTGTAAAAAGCATGCAGCTGGTATTAAAATATAGTAAAAAACAAGCTCTAAATATCCAAGACTTCCTCATGGAGCAAAAAGATTCAGCACAGATCCTAGTAAAAACCAATGCCCTTCTAAAATTGTAGTTTTAAGTCAAAGAATTCTGCCTTAAATGACAATAAACATTAGCATAAAGGAAATGAATTTAATTCCTTATCTGTACTACCAGTGGAACCTTGAGAGTACTCCAGCTCACCTTAAATGAAAGACTGAGAAAGTGATTAATATTCCAAAATGTAAATATCTAGCTATGGGGAATAACCAGCAGCCTCCAACTGCTTTCTTTTGGGATTCAGATCTCCAAGATAATCTCCAAGATCACAGATACTTTTCCCTGATGCGTTTGCATGCTTTGGACAATGTTAGGCAATTATGATTTGCACACTTAGTGCCTGGTAAGCTCATTTACAAATTACCTGTAATGGCTAATCATCAGTGACCACACTGGGAGCTTAGACAACCAGTTCACATATATGAATTACAAATAGACTTTTAAAACAGGATGATTTAATTTTGAACTGAATCCTAAATGCGAGTTGGATTGGTCCAAACCCATGGAATTCGTAGCTTGTATATAAACAAATTTTTAACTTCATGTCAGGAACCAAAGCCATTTTCTCTTTTAGCACAGACAGATACAGCAAGAGAGTTCAGAAGTTGGCGTGGTTTTTGGTTTGGAACTCACTAATTGATCTTCAGGCTTGTTTTTTTTCACATCACCAAGAAGTCTTCATTAAATGATGAAGGATGGACAACTAGAGAAAATACGAACATCTAATCAATCCAGTGGAAAGAGAAAATAGAATCATGCCTCATATTAAACTGAATTTTCTTTCCATTGTAGGTTTTTATTGTGTTTTTGTAAACATAATGTAGACAAAGCTAAGAAAAGTACAGCAGTCTTCTGAATTGTCCACTGTTCTGCTCCTGTGGCGTCTGTTGGACTACTTCTCAGGTGGGCATAGAAGAACACTTATTTTTAGGTCAGTGCTTTAATTTAGTATTATTTTATTCAATCAACTTTTTATTTGGTAAGCTAAAAGTCCATAAATTAATTTTTAAAAAGGCATTTTTAAGTGGAAACAAAATTTGCATACTTGTTTTTTGCTAGTATACAATAAAAACCACTGTCAGACAATTCAATGCGGAATCAAAGTTAAGAAAA